>NC_083229.1:124053071-124082479 GCF_032191835.1 Heteronotia binoei
GCTGAAATCCACTTAATTTGGTACTCATTTGTACTGTAGCCTTTTTCATATCTTCTATGGCATAATGGAGTTTAGATCTGATTTGCATAATGCCATCTTACTCTGAAGCGCCTTCTCAAGAAATACAAACCATTATGAAATAGGACGCCTTCTGTGTTGGAACAGGCCTGCTGTGACCTGAGGGCCACATTACACCATGGCCTCCAAGGCATGTGGGCTCTTCATTCACATTGAAAATGAGCTTGGGTCTGTCTTTAGAGCATCTGATAGGCTCTTAGGCAATGGGAAGGGTTTTTTTTGTTTTGTTGTTCAGTCGAGTCTGACTCTTGGCGACCCCATGGACCAAAGTCACTCCAGGCCCTCCTGTCTTCCACCATCCTCCGAAGTCTGCTCAAATTCGTGTTTGTGACATCAGTAATGCTGTCCAGCCATCTCATCTTTTGCCGTCCCCGTCTTCTTTTGCCTTCTGTCTTTCCCAGCATCAGCTTCTTCTCCAGTGAGTGCTGCCTTCTCATTTGGTGGCCAAGGTATTTGAGCTTCAGCTTCAGCATCTGGCCTTCCAGGGAACAGTCTGGGTTGATTTCCCTTAGGACTGACTGATTTGATCTTCTTGCAGTCCAAGGGACTCTCAAGAGTCTTCTCCAGCACCACAGCTCGAAAGCATCTTTTCTTCTGCGCTCGGCCTTCCTTATGATCCAGCTCTCACAGCCATGCATTACTACCGGGAATCCCATCGTTTTGACTACATGGACTTTTGTTGGCAGGGTGATGTCTCTCCTTTTCATTATACTGCCCAGGTTCACCACCAGATCCATTTCATTAAATGTCAGAGATCCCCCATCATGTTGCTGTCCTTTCCTCCTTTTAAGACAAATGAGACCACAAGAACTAATCCAATCTTTTTGTCCCAGGTACAACCGACACCACCATGAGCTCCCTCACTGAGGCCGATACCAGGTTTTGTGTGGACTTTTGGACAAGAAAAATCCTGAAAAGAATGTCTTTTGCTCCCCAATGAGTCCCTCAGCAGCTCTGGCCATGGTGTACTTGGGTGCTAAACAGATGGAAAGGGTAGGTATCACTTCCCTAACAACTCTGCCTCATGTAAAAGGACAGTTTTTGCATTATCCCAGCTCTATGGAAACCATCAGGAAGTGCTTTCAATTGGTACCCTCCGTGGTGGAATTCTAGCGGGAGCTCCTTTGCATAATAGGTCACACACCCCTGATGTAGTCAATCCTCAAAGAGCTTACATGTATGTGGCCTGATATGCAAAGGAGCTCCCACTAGAATTCCACCCCTGGGTACACTGAAACTTTGTTTTGCACCTGGTTTTAGGGTTGCCAGGACCAACTCAGGAAATATCTAGGGACGGAGGCAAGAGACTTTTCCATTCTGTCACGCTGTGAGAAAATGACCCCTCTTTCCCCAATATCATAGTCACAAACACGGTTGCCAGGGCGCCTGGAGAAGTGAGCTTGCACCCGTCTGGCCAGAGAGTGCGAGCAAAGCTATCCAGGAACTAAACGGGACTCATGTGTATAAGCAGCTTAAGTGTATAAGTGTTTTGAACAGGCACAGAGTGCTTGCAGACACGCACGGACGTTTCCCCGCTGCTGCTTGGAGTCCGCCATGGTGAGGAAGAAACTACGCCGCCACGGAGCTGTCCAGGCGACCGGTGTTGAAGCGCTAAGCATGGAAGCCACTGTGTTTCGCTAACACCACTTGTAGCCATCTTCCTGCCTGGTTGGGCTTCATTCCTTCATAGTGGGAACCTCATGTACACACCTTGAGTCATTCCTAGCCCGCAAGCATTTTATGAATGGATTAATAGCTCGACTGTTGATCCTAATTGCCCCATAATATCCTGTACAGCAGTTCTTACCCAGGAGATGATGAGGAAGAGGAAGGATCTCTCCTGTCACATCCAGACCTTTTGTCTACACCGGGGCTACCTAGGTCTATATCTGATTCCCTATTGTCACATCCCCGGATAATCCCATCTCATCCCAATCACCCGGCTATTTCCATACTGATATCACTGGAGCCGCCCCAGGCCCTGTCGCAACTTGGAAGTTTCCAGGATGCCCAGGATGAAGGTGAAGTTCATTGGCTAAAGCATACACCCAATCAGGTGTCGCCAAAGACTCACCATTGGTCCAGCCGATGTCCAACCTTCGTGGTCATCAGCAGAACCTCCCATCTCCCCTCCCAGTCACCTCCCATCCCCTCAGGACTGAGGTGACTCTATATAACCTGTGGACTAGCTACCCACAGGTGTGCTTTCTATTCAGCAACCCCTAATTCCCACTGTGTAGATCCATCCCCGATTCCTGATCAGTTTCGGGTCCTCCCCCATTCCCTCATTCGTCGCCATTGGAGTCTTCCTTGGAGTCTGTAAGAGGTAGTATCACCCTGTATGTTCATCCTTATATGTACCCCTATCGATCTATCTATATTTCTATAGATATGTGTGAATGTGTGATTGTTTTGTATTTTTATCTTGTATGAAAGAACTATTATTTCAAATAAATTACAATTGATTTTATTAAATTAGAGTCCAGTTTATCGAGCATCACTCTCTGAATGGTTGAGCCTGGTATACATTGATAAAAAAGATTCCTATTAAAGCCAAGTGTCCATTAAACTAATTCCCCAACCTCGTTTTGAGGGCATTTTGGCTAACAACGCGCTAGGGTGCAGGCAAGGGAGTAGTTTGAATGTAGTCTGCATCAGAGCCTGGGAAGCATTGCAGGAACCAAAAATCAAGTTTAAAGCACAGTCTGGGAGCAAGGTCATTCACGCCAGGAGTCAGAAAACCGGGGGAGTCAGAACGGTAACAGAGTCAAGGAATGGGAGCTGGATTGGTCACAAATCACCGAATGGACTCCTTGCTTCCACAGAGCATGTTGTCTGAAGAGAATGCTTATATAGCCCACTGCTGCAGTTTCCAATTAGCCAGCAGTGGAGGCCAGCCTGGTGTCTGCTAAAACTCAGGGCTGGTAGATCATCTTGTTCGCCTTCTAGCCTCTTTCTGTCATGTGGTTAAGTCATGATGGAGCCTTTCTCGAATGTGCACATGGCGAGGTGGTGAACTGGGGGTGTTTGCCTCGAAGGATGGAGAGCCAGCTGGTGGCAGTAAATCAATCACGCAGTGAGAGGGCCCCACTATTGGTTCTGCTGAGTCTGTTAACCCTGTTGGCTCTGCCTGAACAAGCCCCTCGCCAGACCCCATGATGCATTCCCTAAATAAATAGCACATCATTGCAGTTGCTTTGACTGTAGTCTTCATTTCCTCGTCCTCCTTTTTTGCCTCCCCTGGCAGCTGCATTTCCACTAAATGAAAGTGAAACCTGTCATACCCCCACAAGTCCCCTTGTCAGGCTTTGGAAGCATGTCCAAGCATGGTTTTTATAAGGGACACGCACACACAGAGAGAAAGCAGCCAAAAATAAACAGAGTTTGCAAGCCCACACTTTTGTAATCTCACTGGGGCAATTTACTCACCACAAGCATTGCTGAATGTAACTGTCTACTGTATTTCAACTAGCTTTTTCAGACTAACACAGGAACAAGAATGGAACCCAGCCTGAGGGGGGGGGGTGGAGTTTTCCTCCATCCCACAATCAGGTTCTAGCTAACTCTTTAATATCTATTTTACTATAGAAACAACTCCTGAAGTGAATGCAAAACAGAAGGACTGTACTGGCTTCTCTGCCTTTCTCAGAGGTTTCACACACTCCGTGGCTCTGTGTCAGAACTTGGATGAACTTCAAGAGAGTCCAATACTTGTAGCAAGTTAGGAATCTTTATTGGAAGAACTTCAGTACTATAACAACGAAATAACAGTAATGGCGAGTCTGGGCAGTTGGTTACATTTTATGCCCACAGCAAAGCATAATAAAACAATAATTCATGGCAGTTCACACGGTTCCAAGCTAGTGTCTCTTTCCCAGCCTTCGTTATCAGTAAAGGAAGATGCCCCCCTATTGCGAAGGCCAAACGGCCTGGCTTCAAAGGCCACCTGTGGATGTTAAGCAGAGACTTTCTGCCGCCTGTCTTACCGCCCTAAATATTTAGCATAGCAAAGAGGTTTGGGTCGATGACCGTTGTCAATATTCTAAGTTACAACATGGAGACAGTTTGGCTAAGCTAAGAAATCACAGTTACAAGTTCTGACATACTGCCCCCCCTAAGCTCGGCGGCCTGGGCTTGTGTGGGTACAGTAGGTGAAACTTTTTTAATAATTGCGGTGCAGATACATCAGTAGATTTTACCCATTCGTCACAGCTAGGAGGAAAATACTTCCATCTAATAAGATAGTACACTGCCCCTCTCCGGACTTTCGAGTCTAGAATGTCTAACACCTCATGGTGACTCTGACCCTTCACTAATGTCGGCGGTGGTTCCGGGGGGCGGGGATGGAATGGCGTAGCTCCAGGATCCTTGCGAAGAAGGCTGCAATGAAAAACAGGGTGGATCTTACTAAGGGATTTGGGCAACTCTAGTTCGACAGTTACTTTGTTGATAACCTTCTTTATTTTGAAGGGCCCCAGGTATTTGAGCGCAAGTTTGCGGCACCCTTGCGGGAGAGGCAAGTTCTTTGTTGATAAAAACACTGTGTCCCCCTCTTTCATGTCCCACTGGGGGGCATGCTTTTTGTCAAAATACCTTTTGTATTCCCTTTTTGCCTCCTCGAGGTTTTCCTGGATGATTTTCCACCCTCCTCTTATCCCCTCCCACCACTGGAGGCAAGATGTTGGTTCTTTAGGTCCTGCCGGAAGGGGGAGGTTTGGGAAAGGTTTCCCTTCGTAGCCGTTGACTATTTGGAAGGGAGAGGTCTTGGTGGAGCTATGGAGGCTGTTATTGTACCCATACTCTGCAAAAGGCAGCAGTTCCACCCAGTTCGTTTGTTGGTAGTTGATGTAACATCTTAGGTACTGCTCGAGAAGCCCGTTCACCCTCTCTGTCTGTCCGTCCGTCTGTGGGTGATAGGCAGAGCTAAGTCCCTGTTCGATGCCAGCTAGCTTGCAAAACTCCCGCCAGAAGTTGGCAACGAACTGTGGCCCGCGGTCACTAATGACCTTCTCTGGGAATGAGTGTAGGCGGACCACGTGATTGAAGAAAAGTTGGGCTAGTTTCTTAGCAGTTGGTAGTTTTTTACAAGGGATGAAGTGGGCTTGTTTCGAAAAAGTATCAACCACTACCAAGATCACCGTTTTCCCTTGAGAGGGGGGCAGCTCCACTATAAAGTCCATTGATACTACAGCCCAGGGTCGGTTAGCCGTGGGGAGAGGGACCAGGTGCCCGGGGGGCTTTCCCCCTCGGCGCTTAGACATGATGCATGTAGGGCAGGCTAACACGAATTCTGACACATCTCTCTTTAACTTTGGCCACCAAAACTGCCGTGAGACTAGGTGGAGCGTTTTCACATACCCAAAGTGGCCAGCCAGGCAGTTAGAATGGCACCTTTCTAGCACTTCTTTTCTCATGGATTTGGGTACATAAATTTTTCCTTTATGGAACCAGAGGCCCCTTTCCCCCTGCTCTAGCCCGTCGGGGCGGTCTGCGCCTTCCAAGTCCGCCTCTGAGGCGAAGCGTTCCTGTTGTAGTATTTCTGGGGCCCCGGTTGTTTTCCCTGAGCGGGTGGTGACTCCCCCCGCAACCGCCGATGGCGGGATGAGAAAATCGATCACCTCTTCCCTTTGGCTCTCGTGCTGTGGCATGCGTGAAAGTGCGTCGGCCAAGAAGTTTTTTGTGCCGGGGATGTGTTTTAGCACAAAATCAAATTTGGCGAAGAAGCCCGCCCACCGGATTTGCTTAGCGGTCAGTTTGCGGCGGCCTGTGAGGGCCTCTAGGTTTTTGTGATCAGTCCAAATTTCAAAGGGGACTCGGGCTCCCTCTAACCATGATTTCCAGGTTTTTAAGGCGAACATCACAGCAAAAGCCTCCTTGTCCCATACCGACCAGTTCCTCTGTTCGTTTGAGAATTTATGTGAAATGTAAGCGCATGGACGCAGTTCCCCCTCTTCGTTCCTCTGCATCAATATGGCTCCCACGGCAACGTCGGAGGCGTCGCATTGCACCAGGAAAGGTTTTAATTCATTGGGGTGAGCCAATATGGGTTCAGAGGTGAAGAGTTGCTTAAGTTCTTGGAACGCTTGATGGCACTCGGGCGTCCAGACTAAGCGCGCCCCGGGTTTTTTCGCTGCTTCCCCCTTCCCTTTCGTTTTTAGCAGCTCCGTGAGGGGGAGCATCACCCGGGCGAACCCCTTAATGAATCCGCGGTAAAAATTTGCGAACCCGATGAAAGATTGTAACTGCCGTCGGGTTCGGGGTGGTTCCCAATCTAGGACAGCTTGGATTTTTGCGGGGTCCATGGCCAATCCCTCCCCCGACACTCTGAAGCCCAGGTAATCTAGTTCCGTCTTGTGGAACTCACATTTCGATAATTTAGCATACAGTTTGTTTTTACAAAGAGTCGTTAACACTTTTCTCACAAGGGGCACATGGGATTCAAGGTCTTTTGAATAAATAATGATGTCATCAAGGTACACCACCACCCCCTTAAACAGGAATTCTCTCAACACTTCGTTTATAAAGTTCATAAAGACCCCTGGTGCACCCTGGAGTCCAAAGGGCATGACTAGGTACTCAAACTGTCCCATGGGTGTGTTGAACGCGGTCTTCCACTCGTCTCCTTCCTTAATTCGCACGCGGAAGTACGTGTCTCTGAGATCGAGCTTAGTAAAGATCTTGCCCTCGGCCACTGTGTTTAAGAGGTCTCTTATCAGCGGGATCGGATAAGCATTAGACATCGAAATCCCATTTATCCCGCGAAAATCTGTGCAAAGCCTAAGCCCCCCATCCTTCTTCTTGCGGAATAAAACGGGGGCCGCATGGGGGGCGGTGGCGGGTCGGATGAAACCCCGCTTCAGGTTTTTGTCAATGAATTTTCTCAGTTCCTCTTTTTCCGCCCAGCCCATGGAGTACAGTTTAGCTTTTGGTAGCGCTTGCCCCGGGATGAGTTCGATTGCACAGTCTGTGGGGCGGTGAGGGGGGAGCTCGTCCGCCTCCCTCTCGCTAAAGGCTTTCCGCAAGTCCCTGTACTCTTTGGGGATCGATCCTACCTCTTCAAGGGTGAGACAGAGTCTTTCGTTCTGTGGGGGTGCTTTCGGGCCCCACTCAGGCTTCCAATGGTGGTGCTCGCACCGCCAATCTGGAAACCGCACTATTTGCTCAGCCCATCGAATGTCCGGTTGGTGCCTCGCCAGCCATCCCGATCCCACCACCACGTCGAAGGAGCAAGAGGGGGCTATGACAAAGGCTTCTACCCCCCAGTGTTCCTCGGTTCCTACGGGGATGGCCTGGGTCTCCAGGGTGCAGGGTTCCCCCTGCATTGGTGTCCCGTCCATCTGCTCAAACTGGATAGGGTGTGGGAGGGGAGCGGTGGCGAGCCCCAGCGCTTCTACTAAGCGGGGGGTAATGATGTCCCGCGTGCACCCAGAGTCAATTAGGGCCCGGGCGTGCATGAATCTTTTCAGGTTAGGGTTCAAAAGGGTGACCGCCATAAATAGTAGCCCCCCGGTAACTCTCACCGTTAGTAGTGCCGGCGTTTTGTCGACCTGCCTCGCGGCACTGATTAAAGCAGGTCGCTGTCGTTTCCCGCCGACTCTTGGTCCCAGGACTCCTCACTGGATTCCTCAATGGTGGTAATATCCTCGTCAATCGCCAGGGAAGTGGCGACGGTGCCCCGACTGGGTTCCTTGGTTCGCCCGCCTTTCTTCTTCGGCGCGGTGGGCGTCGATTTAGGCGGTGGCGGAGTTGGGGTCGACTTCCCTGGGCAGTTGGCGGCTAGATGATTTGGGTCCCCACACTCGAAGCATTTCCGAGCCGCAGTCGAGGGGGTCGAGGTCGCGGGGCCCCGTTTCGCTTCTGCCTTGCTGGGTGAGGGGCTTGGTTTCCCTCCCTTCTTGCTCTGCTGCTGTCGACGCATCCCGACGTGCTGGAGGTCGGTTTTCACTTCCCCGGCCAGTTGGATCCATCCTACCAGGGTGTCTGGTCTTCCCTGGTGGTAGCACCGATCTAGGATGTTCGCGTTCAGGCCATTCTTGAACGCGGTGTACTTCATGACTTCGTTCCACCCCCTGGCCGCCACACAGTAGCCCATGAATTCGGTGGCATACTCTCGAGTAGTGCGGTTGCCCTGCTCGATCCTCTGTAGGGCCGCGACGGCTTTTTCTTCCCGCAGGGGGTCTCCGTACTGCCGGAGCATGGCCTGTAGGAAATCGGCCACGGTGGCTAGTTCAGGCTTCCGTCCCGTGTAGAGCCCCACGTACCACTTCTGGGCCGGTCCTCTCAGTCGGGAGGCGATGTGGGCCATGCGGCTTGCTTCTGTGGGGTACCCTGCTCCCCAGTGCGTGAAAAACGTGTTGCACTGGATCGTGAAATACTCCACTGCGTCCCCGTCCCCGTCGAACGTGATTTTCAGTTCTCTGTGGCCCCCCCCGTCCCCTCCGGCCGGGGCGACGGGAGCGGGAGCCGCCAGGGCTGCTCGTGCGACCGGCCCGCCGGGTGGCGGGGCCAGCGGTCCGGCTGGAGGCCCGGCCGGCGGCCCCGCTGGCGGTCCAGCCGGGGGTCCCGCTGGCGGTCCAGCCGGGGGACCTGCTGGCGGTCCAGCCGGCGGTCCGGCCGGTGGCCCGGCCGGTGGTCCTGTTGGTGGCCCCGCGGGGGCTCCTCCTGGGGGGCCAGCCGGCGGCCCCACCGGAGCCCCCACCGGGGGTCTGGCCGGCGCGCCTACTGGCGGGCCCGCCGGTCCTCCTCCCGGGGCCTGTCCAGTAGCTACGATCCCTTGGAGCGTTCGGATCTGGTCGCGGACCGCTCCTAGGTTCTGTTGCATCTCTTCCGCCATCAGGACCCGAGACGCATGAACCTCGTCGTGGATCTCTCTCACCCAATCGAACAGCTCGTTGCGCAGCGTTCGGATCGGGTCCCCTCCGCCGTACGACCCGAGCCCTTCGTCCCCGGGTTCGTCCTCGTCTCCTTCGCCCTCGCCCGTGGCGATACGCCGGTAACGCTGCTCTGCGGCCTCCATGGCGGCCGTAGACTTCCGCGGGCTCCAGGTTCTCGCGGGGAAGGCGTCGACGGTGAACGGCGCGGGGACTTTAATCTTCCTCCTGGCGCCGGTTACTTTCGGGTCGAGGGGTTCTTCATCTGGTGGAATAGTGGGCTCTCCGTTGTCTGGTGCCAGTGCCGCCATCGGGCCAGGTTGCCAGTTCCGATAAGCCCAGACAAAAGGATTACTGTTATAATGTCAGAACTTGGATGAACTTCAAGAGAGTCCAATACTTGTAGCAAGTTAGGAATCTTTATTGGAAGAACTTCAGTACTATAGCAACGAAATAACAGTAATGGCGAGTCTGGGCAGTTGGTTACATTTTATGCCCACAGCAAAGCATAATAAAACAATAATTCATGGCAGTTCACACGGTTCCAAGCTAGTGTCTCTTTCCCAGCCTTCGTTATCAGTAAAGGAAGATGCCCCCCTATTGCGAAGGCCAAACGGCCTGGCTTCAAAGGCCACCTGTGGATGTTAAGCAGAGACTTTCTGCCGCCTGTCTTACCGCCCTAAATATTTAGCATAGCAAAGAGGTTTGGGTCAATGACCGTTGTCAATATTCTAAGTTACAACATGGAGACAGTTTGGCTAAGCTAAGAAATCACAGTTACAAGTTCTGACACTCTGCTGACTTGCCCTGCCCCCATCCAGCTCTTCTGCTACCATACCAGTCCCCCCCAAAAAAGATAGATCACACCACAGGCACTCACTGATGCTAAATGTTGCAAGACTGAATACAATAGGAAAAGGTGGAAACAATGCACTGCAGATTAAAGGAATACTGAGCTTCAGCGTCTGCATGATCACCATCCTGATATGACTCCACAGCAAATTGATGCTGAGTGCCCAAGGCTGGGGTACTCGCCCAGAGCCTCTTTCTAGAGCCCTTTGCGTTTATACCCGCAACGGGCCTTATTCTTAGTTATAATTATCATATGCCAGGTATGTCCAACAGGTAGATTGCGATCTACCAGTGGATTGCGGAGAGGTCAGCGGTAGATCACCAGCCCCACTTGGTCTCATGGTTTGCTGGACAGGTGTTTGGAGGGTTTTTTTGATGATTGTTTGGTGTGGTGGTATTTGATTATTAGTGCCAATATCATTAATTTTTATTTTTACTTTTAGAACTGCATGTGCAGTTTTGGCATCATTTGGAGGTCTTCAGTGCCTGTTGATCTTTAATACTTCGGGACAGTGACAGTTTTGGACCAGATTCAGCCAGTGTCAACTCAGCACTCCAGCCACCCCAGTATAACGAAGATGAGTGTTCCAAAGAAGAGCAAAACCTACCACTTTCATGATGCATGGGAAATGGACTACTTCATCATGGTGAAAGACAAGTGTTGTTGTCTGCTTTGTAACACCGCTGTATCCTTGCCCAAAAAGGGTAATCTGGAGCGTCATTATAAGGCTGTGCATAGCAATAAATTTGATGCTGATTTTCCATCCAAAAGTGAAATTCGTAAACTGAAGCTCAAAGAACTTAAATCTAAATTGGCTGTGCAGCAACAGTTGATGGCGAAGCCAAGGTCACATTCGGTCAATGAAGCCACAGCATCCTTCAAGGTCAGCAACCTGATCGCAAAGAAATGCAAACCTTTTAATGAAGGAGAATTTGTAAAAGATTGTTTTCTTGAAGCAGCAGACAATCTTTTTGAAGGATTTAAGAATAAGAAAGAGATCATAGCTGCTGTTCAAAACGTACAGTTGTCAAGAAACACCGTTGTGAGGCAAATAGAAGAAATGTGTGGAGACTGAATAATTGTTGGAGGATGATTCAGTTTGTGTTGCTTTCACACTCCAACTGGATGAATCTACAGACATAAGAGACATAGCCCAGTTACTAGTCTTATCCGGACGGCTTTTGAAGACTTCACTACTTGAAGAAGAAGAACTACTTGGAATGATTTCTTTAAAAGGGAGAACTACTGGTCAGGAAATATTCAGCTCTTTCCATTCTTTTGTGACAAAGTGTAATCTTCCATTGCAAAAACTTGTTTCCATCACTACTGATGGAGCAAGAGCAATGACAGGTGAGGTTAATGGTTTCATAGGTCTCTGTAGACAGCATGACGACTTTCCAGATTTCCTTTCTTACCACTGCATCATTCACCAGCAAGTTTTGGCAAGCAAGAGACTCAATACAAAGACTGTCAAGGACATCACTTTCAAAATTGTAAATTCAGTTCGTGGAAGATCCCTTCAAAGGGGACTTTTCAATCTTACTCTTGATGAAGGGGCAGTGGAAATCATTTTGCACACAGAAGTAAGGTGGCTAAATAGGCACAAATTTCTACAAAGATTTCGTGATTTGCTGAATGAAATAAAGTTTTTGAAGGAGAGGGGAGATGACAAAGCAGAGTTAGAAGATGAGGTTATGTGATGTGGCATTTCTCGGAGACTTTACAGGAGAACTAAGCGATATGAACATTGAACTACAAGGTAAAAACAAATGCATTGGTGAGATGATGAGTACAGTTTCATCCTACAAGAGCAAATTTGAGCTAATGATGACTGACCTTGCAAACAACACTTTTGATCATTTTCGTAATATGCAGGACCATCTGGGACAATATCCAAATTTTGTTTTTCAGAACGAGAAGTATGTGACAGAAATCTGCTCTGTTATCCAGGAATTCGAAAAAAAATTCTGCGACTGCCAAAGAATTGAAAAAGTTGTGGAGTATTTGTCATACCCATTCAAAGCAGATATGGACTGCTATCAGTAAAAATTACTCATTGAACAAGGCATCTCTTGAAAATGAAATAGTAACCCTTAAAAATGACATTTTTCTTAAGACCCGTGCTGAGCAAGAATCATTTTGGAAGCTAGAAGAAGAAGATATTGTATTTATATCCCACCCTCCACTCTGAAGAGTCTCAGAACGGCTCACAATCTCCTTTACCTTCCTCCCCCACAACAGACACCCTGTGAGGTGGGTGGGGCTGGAGAGGGCTCTCACAGCAGCTGCCCTTTCAAGGACAACCTCTGCCAGAGCTATGGCTGACCCAAGGCCATTCCAGCAGCTGCAAGTGGAGGAGTGGGGAATCAAACCTGGTTCTCCCAGATAAGAGTACGCACACTTAACCACTACACCAAACTGGCTCTCCAAGCTAGTGCCTAGAGACAAATTTCCCAACTTGAGAAGATGCAATGAAGCTGTACACTCCTGTTTCGGTTCAACTTACTTGTGTGAATCTGCGTTTTCCCATCTGAAAATGACAAAGGGTACACAGCATTGAAACATGACAGATGAACATCTCCAGGATTCCCTGAGACTGGTCCTCATGCAATATTCACCCAACTTCAAAAAGCTGGTGGATGAAATGCAGGCTCAGACGTCTCACTAATTAGCAAGAGCGAAGTTTTGAAGATTGTGCCTGGATCAATACTTGACCTACATTTAACACATATTACTCAATAACAGTTAAAGTAAGTTATTAAGACAGTTAAAGAAAGTTATAACAACAAAAATTTAAGAAAAAACTGTTTGCAGTTCTTTCTGGATCTTTTTGTTTTTGCTTATTTTGCTTACCAGTAAATGACAGAAGGTGCATTGCAAATGGAGGGGCGGGGGGCGGTGGAACCCAACTTTGGTGGGTTAAAATCTAATTCGAAACTAATTTGAAACTTAATTTCCATGGTGGTAGATCACCAGCACTTTTGTCCGGGAAAAAGAGATCACGACCTGTTCGAAATTGGACATGTCTGTCATATGGTATTGTGTGTAGTATAGCCAGGCGATCCTAAGATAGTCTGGCAGCTGACAGTTACAAATTCATAAATTAAGTAAATTAAGTAAATAAATTAAATTAAATTAAATAAATTAAGTAAATAAATTAAAACCAGTATAAATTGAAGGTGCTGCAGTTCAGCACATATATAGAGATGGCTAGATGTCATTACCAGGATTCCACCTTAAAAGGCAAGTTGGAAGAGGATGGTTTTACAAGCCCTGCAGAACTGATTGAGGTCCCGCAGGGCTCCCACCTTCTCTGGCAGCTGATTCCACCATTGGGGAGCCATTGTCGAGAAGGCCTGCTCCCTTGTTGTTTTTAGCTTGGCCTCCCTTGGTCCAGGGATTTTCAGAAGATTTTGAGAACTAGATCTCAGTGCTCTCTGGGGAACATATGGAGAGAGGCGGTCCCTAAGATAGGCAGGTCCTCGCCCCTACAGGGTTTTAAAGGTAATAACCAGCACCTTGTAACGAACTCGGTACACAATTGGCAGCCAGTGCAGTTCCTGCAGCCTAGGCCGTACATGTTCCCACCGAGGTAGTCCCACTAACAGCCTCACTGCTGCATTCTGCACTAGCTGCAGTTTCCGAGTTCGGTACAGGGCAGCCCCATGTAGAGGGCATTACAGTAGTCCAACCTCGAGGTGACCGTTGCATGGATCACTGTTACCAGGTCACTACCAACTTTCTACCAACTTTCCTGGTATTGAAGTCAGATTGACTGGCCTGTCATTTCCCAGATCTCCTCTGGAACCCTTTTTAAAGATATGGGTGACATTTGCTACCTTCCAGTCCTCAGGAATGGAGGCAGATTTCAATGAAAGATTACAGATTTTTGTCAGGAGATCCAGAAGTTCATCTTTGAGTTCTTTCAGAACTCTTGGATGCATGCCATCCGGACCTGATGACTTATTAGTTTTTAATTTGTCTATCAGTTGTAGGACCTCCTCTCTTGTCACCTCAATCTGACTCAGGTCTTTCAACACCCCTTCCAAAATTAGTGGTTCTGGAGTGGGCAAACTTTTCTCATCTTCCACAGTGAAGATGGAGGCAAAAAATGCATTCAGCTTCTTAGCCATTTCCCTATCCTCCTTCAGTAATCCAAGGGCCCCACTGCCTCCTTGGCTGGTTTCCTGCTTCTAATATATTTGAAGAAATTTTTGTTGGTCTTTATGTTTTTTGCAATATGCTCCTCGTAATCCCTTTTTGCCTGCCTGATCACAGTCTTGCATTTTTTTTGCCATAGCCTGTGTTCCCTTTTATTAATCTCACTTGGACTAGCTTTCCACTGCTTAAAGGAATCCTTCTTACCTTTTACAGCTTCCGTAACTTTGTTTGTAAACCATGCAGGCCTTTTCTTATACCTGTTTGTGCCTTTCCTAACTTGCGGTATATATTTTATCTGAGCTTCCAGGATTGTAGTTTGAAATAGCTTCCAAGCTTTCCCAAAGGTTTTGACTGCATTTACCTTTCCTTTTAGTTTCCTCTTCACATGCCTCCTCATCTCAGAGAATTTACCCCTTTTAAAGTTAAACATGGTTGTGCTGGTCTTTTGGGGCAACTCCCTGTTTATACAAATGGTGAAATCAATAACATTATGGTCACTGCTCCCAAGCGGTGCAATCACTTTTATATCTCTCACCAAGTCTTGGGCATTACTTAGGATCAAATCCAGGATCACCCCGCCCCTGTTAGGTTCTGTGACCATCTGCTCCATAGCACAGTCTTTGAGAGTGTCTAGAAACTCAGTCTCTTTCTCTCGACCAGAACACATATTGACCCAATCTGCGGGTAGTTAAAATCACCTATTATGACACAGTTTTTACGTTTAACCACTATATTTAATCCTTCCATCATATTATAATTGTCCTCTATATCAGGGGTGGCCAACGGTAGCTCTCCAGAAGTTTTTTGCCTATAACTCCCATCAGCGCCGGCCATTGGCCATGCTGGCTGGGGCTGATGGGAGTTGGAGGCAAAAAAATATCTGGAGAGCTAGAAGAAGAAGAAGATATTGGATTTATATCCCGCCCTCCACTCCGAAGAGTCTCAGAGCGGCTCACAATCTCCTTTACCTTCCCCCCCCCCACAACAGATACCCTGTGAGGTGGGTGGGGCTGGAGAGGGCTCTCACAGCAGCTGCCCTTTCAAGGACAACCTCTGCCAGAGCTATGGCTGACCCAAGGCCATGCTAGCAGGTGCAAGTGGAGGAGTGGGGAATCAAACCCGGTTCTCCTAGATAAGAGTCCGCACACTTAACCACTACACCAAACTGGCTCTCCAGTAGTAGAAGAAGGACCATAGATTTATACCCTACCCTTCTCTCTGAATTAGAGTGGCTTACACTCTCCTTTATCTTCTTCCCCCCAAAACAGACACCCTGTGAGGTGAGTGGGGCTGAGAGAGCTCTCACAGAAGCTCTCACAGAAGTCTGCACACTTAACCACTACACCAAACTGGCTCTCCGTTGGCCACCCCTGCTCTATATGATCATATAGGATCACTATTTGATAAAGATTTTGACACCTCCATTAGTGGGTGTTGCTGTTTTGTTGTTTTTCTTTCAACGCTATTGCTTTGAAGCATAGAGAGAAAGGATTAAGAGTAAGCATAATTGGGCATAAAGTGTCAAACCGCCCATATTCCTTTAGTATTCATTATCATTTATACAGGAGGGAAGAACCTCTATAAAATTCAAAAGCAGAAATATAACAGATGTCAACAGGAATGATCGTATGCGGGGAATAATCAACTTGGCACCCCCACTAAGCGAAATGATGGAGTCAGCAACGCACAAGCCACTGAAGTTGCAATTGTACACAGCTTTCCGGAGATACAGAGCCAAACGGAATGAGCTCTGCTGCATTTATTGATCTTTACTCACTCTTGTAGTAATTTTATGGTATGGAAATCTTGCCACTTTTTGCATTTCATTGTCAACCAAAGCACTTACATAGTGCAGTGAAATATGGAATACCTGGGTCTGTAACCTGGATGAGAGCCAGTTTGGTGTAGTGGTTAAGTGTGCGGACTCTTATCTGGGAGAACCGGGTTTGATTCCCCACTCCTCCACTTGCACCTGCTGGAATGGCTTTGTGTCAGCCATAGCTCTGACAAAGGTTGTTCTTGAAAGGGCAGCTACTGTGAGACCTCTCTCAGTTGTGGGGGGGGGGGGGAGGTAAAGGAGATTGTGACTGCTCTGAGACTCTGATTCAGAGTATAGGGCAGGATATAAATCCAATATCATCATCATCTTCTTCTTCTTCTTCTTCTATGTGAGAATTCAAAAAGGCTTCAAGTAATGATTTGCATCTGACGATTCAGCGCAGCAAACTCAGCCATCCTGTTTTATGGTTTAAACTCACTAGAACATTAAGTGCGCTTGTGAACAACTTGTATTAAGAAATTGGAAGTCTGATCTGGCACCCCAAGGTTGTCCACCTGTCCCTCAAATTAAACCTCAGTATGACCTTTATCTCATTCTTTTAGCAGATACCTTGGCCACCTTTTTGAGCATGAAACAAGGCAAAGTGTTCATTCTCTCCCTCCTCCGGTGTGAACAGCCTAGTCCTCCGCTCATGTGCCTGTGCACCCACAAGTGGATGATGTGTAAACCAAATATACATTTTCAAAGCCAAGACAGACTTTATTGTAGCAGACATCTTGTAATGCAATGAAAAGGAACCAGCTCCTGAACAAAGACATGTGGATTTTGCAAGAGGCCCAATGCTACTACACAGAGAGAGTGCAACTGCCACAGGGGCCCAGTCGGCAGCGGTCCAGCACACTGTTCGTGGGAGCTCAGTAGGCGATATGGAAGGGCCGTTCGTACTTGCCTTCTCGAATGAGTTTCTCTGTATAGTCCTTTTCTGTTTTGAAGATGTACCACCAGAAAGCAGTGGACCCTATTCCAAACAGGGCATCTGAGAAGGAAGTTTTAGCAGTGACCCTGAAATGTAGGTAGACGTTTCTTTTGGCGTAGGTCCACTGAGTCATGGCAGTGTCTTCGACGAGATGGGTCTGGTGGAGGTCATTGAACTGCAACAGGAAGTGGAGCTTGAGGTGGGCGCAGATGGCCACACTCTTGGCCTCTGCTGGTGCTTCTTGGGTGAGGTTTCGTAATAGGCCGGGTCTAGCATGGGCAGCAGAGGGGCCAAGGGGGCCAGCCAGTAGCTGAAGCCTGACCAGGATAACAAGGACGCTGCCATTTTGCTTAGGCATCAGCCTACCACCCCACGTGATCAAAAATGTAAACCAAATAAGATTCTGATGAAGACACTCTTGCTGTTCAACCTAGGAAGGAGGGGGTGGGGTGCACTAAAACAGATAATGCTATTATACTGGGAGACTTCAACTGCCTTCACGTTGCTTGGGTAAAAATGTCATGCCTTGTGACGATGATTAGGTGACACCAGCATTGTTGGCAGGGCTGGCTCTATGGGGCATAGTGCTCCAGGCAGCCTTGCTGCCTGCCGCCCCACACTGCCCTCCACCCCCTGGCAGCACCATGCCACATCCGCCCCCCTGGAGGCTAGCGGCTCACTCGTCCTTCCCACCCCTGCTTCACCCATGCTGATTGTGAGCGCACTGGAGGGGCAGCCTCCAGCGTGGTTTTACCTGGTGATCAGCTGATCGACGGTAGGGAAAGGCCTTTCAAGAGCCCTGGAAGGTGGCACTTTACCACAGGGTCCGGGCATTAAAATAGAGAGGAAGGGAGGGAGGAGGAGGCTGGGGAGACAAATAGGCATTTGCCTAGGGGGCGAGGCGAGGGGGAGGCCAAATTTGGTGCACCCGCCCTGCCAGTGCCCTAGGCAATTGCCTAGTTTGCCTAGTGGGCAAGTCAGCCCTGATTGCTTGTCATTCAACCTTTTGCACAGGTCAAAGCTGTGGCCACTTGAGATACCCAGCAGTGGGGGTACCAAGCAGTGGGGACATCCAAATGGTCCAGAAGTAAAGCTTTGTCTGCATCAGGGCTGTAGCCAGGATTTTATGTTTGTTGGGGCCCACTGCAGGATTTGTTGTTGGAGGGGGGCACCTGGTTTGGTGGCCCTGAGCTCTCACCACCATAAATTGCCTTGAGTTCCACAAGCTAACCCCCCTTCTTCTGGGCAGTCACAGTAGCTCTGCTCCCCCCAACCCTTTCTCATGTGCCCCTCTCTCAGAATCTGGTAATTAAGGATCAATTGCTTAATGTTTAGATATATATGATTGACATACCTTTTCTCCTTGTTACCTCCAGGCCTCGGATTCAGTGGGAGCTCACAGGAGCACAGCTCCTGAACCTTTCTGAGAGTTCCACCTCTTCCTTCTGAGAGTCCCACCTCCTTGTCTGTTGAATAGTAGGTGCAGCTGCATAACAATCCCTGGATGAGCTCCACCACCTATTTTTCTACAAAATGACCCCTGGTTACCTCTATACCTGTTCATTGTTTTATTTACTATCTGATATGTGCCAATAAAGGCTTGTGTGTGTGTGAGAAGAAAGTGCTTAGGACAACCCAATCGCATGAATCACCCCTTGTTGAGTGAATAAAATGGAAGCAGGGACAATCATGTATGCCATCTGATTTTCTTCAGAGGATGGGGTAAAAAATGTAGCAGATAGGTTCCATTGTGTCCCTCAAAGTACTATATACTGAGAGCCTCCTGAAACTTCTTTAAAACTTTTGACCTCTGAGTAGCTGAGTGGAAACTGATGAGAAGAAGAAGAAGATAGTGAATTTATATCCTGCCCTCCAGTCCGAATCTCAGAGTCTCAGAGTGGCTCACAATCTCCTTTATCTTCCTCCCCCACAACAGACACCCTGTGAGGTAGGTGGGGCTGAAAGAGCTCTTGCAGCAGCTGCCTGTTCAAGGACAACTCCTATGAGAGCTATGGCTGACCCAAGGCCATTCCAGCAGGTGCATGTGGAGGAGTGGAAAATCAAACCCAGTTCTCCCAGATAAGAGTCCACGCGCTTAACCAAACTGGCTCTCTTGACATTCTTACACACACATCTCCCTGTACTCCGGCTCTACGCTCTTTCTTGTTGGTCCCTTTTCCTAATGTCCACGTGCCCTCTTTGTCATTAGAAGTATCATCATTGGTAGGCAGCGTCACCCTGATATGTTCGTGTTGAAACCACAGTCCACAGTCCATCTCTTTCACGACATCTCTAAAAACAAATCTGTCACTCAATAATTATCCCATCACTGTAAAAAGTTGTTTTTCTTTTTTTTTAATTTGATTGCTATCGAATTGTCTTCGAATGTGCGTTTCTCCTTCAAGCTCATCTCAAGAAAGTTATGGTTTCATCTGAAGTTTTCAGTGCCCCTTTTGCTTGTCACTCTTCCAAATGAAAAGCCTGACAACAAATCTTAAAGCCTTCTAATGAGCTGAAGATTATTCTTCCAGTCCTAATGGTAATTTAACATTATTGTGGGACTTCAAAAGCCAGAGGTGCTTCTGGAGAGCATACAAAGCACCCTCATCATTTTGAAAAGCATTCCGAAATGCACAAAGCAATTCAGATTTATGGGAAATAAAGTTTTGGAAAGTGATTGAGGCTCTCAGCATCATGCCACCTACGGGTTTCGAACAACTTGAATGTGATCCCCCCACAAGCACTTAATTAAAAGGCGATCGGGGTTCCTAAGAAGTATTGCACAATTGCAATGAGTAAAAAAACACTTTGGCATTTCCTTCTTGCTGGGAACGTTAAGATTCGCAAATGAATCTTGCATTTAGACAAGGCTTTTGTCATCTCGCAGCGTAATCTTATGTAGAGTCTCTCCACTTTAAACCCATTAAAATCGGTGGGTTTAGTAACTCTCCAACGGATTGCACAATGGTTGTTATAGGAAAATCAGCTGCCTGGTTTCCTGAGGGAATTTCTCTTCTACACTTAAAAAAAAAAATGCATAGCACCGCAATTTTATGTTTTATTTGTTAGGATGATGCAAGCAGATCTTCTTGCAGCTCCCAAACGTCTCAATACAATGCAGATAGATCCAAGCGGGTAGATGTGTTGGTCTGAAGCAACAGAACAAAGCAGTAGACAAGCGGCACCTTTGAGACCAGCTAAGTTTTATTCAGAATGGAAGCTTTCGGATGCTCTAAGCAGACGTCATCAGACAAAAATGGAATGGCAAGCGGCCCTAAATATAGAGAAAGTGGGCAGTGAGTCGATAGGCAGAGACATGGAAACGTTTTTAGCAGATTAAAAGAATCACAAATTGGGGTCTGTGTTTGTTTGTTAGCGTTGTTAGCACTGTTGTTTCAGCCCAGTTATCAGCACTATATATACATATATATATATATATATATATATATATATATATATATATATATATATATATATATATACAGCCTATAGTAGTCTTTGTGTGTGTATGTATGTATATGTGCGTATATCTATATGTATATGTGTGTGTATGTATGAAAGTGGCGTCACCCCAGAGTTGTAAACGACTTGTGCTTGCACAGGGGACAAATTCTAGAGAGCCCCGTGGTGCAGAGTGGTAAGCTGCCATACTGCAGTCCAAACTCTGCTCATGACCTGAGCTCAGAAACGGCTGGTGCTTGCACAGGGGACTACCTTTACCTTTTTAAATTTTAGTTCCGAGTACTACTGACTTAATGATCTGATGTTGGTTATCCAAGGATGGGCAGTGAAGTTCAAGGGTGATTAACATGTGGAATTCACTGCCACAGGAGGTGGTGGCGGCCACAAGTATAGCCACCTTCAAGAGGGGTTTAGATAAAAATATGGAGCACAGGTCCATCAGTGGCTATTAGCCACAGTGTGTGTGTATATATAAATTTTTTTGCCACTGTGTGACACAGAGTGTTAGACTGGATGGGCCGTTGGCCTGATCCAACATGGCTTCTCTTATGTTCTTATGAAGTTCTTAGGAAGGTATTGGAGATCTCAGAATTTGAATCCCAGTGTTCTTCATAGTTTTTTTTTTAATGAGTTAAAACCACTTCTTTACTGATGATATGCTATGGCCATTCACACCTCTGAGGTATAGAAATATTCAACCATTTTGTCATTGTTCAGAAAATGGAATATTGGCAGTGGCTGCCTGTATACTGAATGACAGAAATAAGTCCAAATGCATGAACAGATGGTCATAGAAACAGGAGGATGGGGCTCCCTAAGGTTTTATTTGTAGCAGGAACTCCTTTGCATATTGGGCCACACTCCCCTGATGTAGCCAATCCTCCAAGAGCTTCTAGGGCTCTTCGTACAGGGCCTATTGAAAGCTCCAGAAGGATTGGCTACATCAGGGGTGTGTGGCCTAATATGCAAAGGAGTTTCTGCTACAAAAAAAGCCCTGGGGCTCTTTGTTGTAGGGTGGAATCTATCCCCATTTTCACTCCTGTACCAACCACTTTTCTTTTTAAAAAGAAGTATCTTCTTCCCATATGTAGATCTGAGGAAAAAGGCATATCTTCACAAGGGATGGGGATCATCACACAGTGGCCAAAAAACCCTCAGGTGCCATCAGAAGGTCCATCAGTGGGGCCAGGACACTAGAAGCCCTCCCACTGCTGCCCCCTTACCAACATGAAGAATACAGAGCATCACTGCCCCAGACAGAGAGTTCCAACAATTTGCTG
The DNA here is from genome assembly GCF_032191835.1 of Heteronotia binoei. Taxonomy (NCBI): domain Eukaryota; kingdom Metazoa; phylum Chordata; class Lepidosauria; order Squamata; family Gekkonidae; genus Heteronotia; species Heteronotia binoei. The sequence goes on from NC_083229.1 coordinate 124,074,532, forward strand.
TGGCTAATAGCCCTTGATGGACTTCTGCTCCATACATTTATGCAATCCCCTCTTGAAGCTGTCTATGCTTGTGGCTGCCACCACCTCCTGTGGCAGTGAAATGACAAAAGTTGGATTCAGACCTGGATTTTCCAGAAACTAGTCAGATACTATAACCTCAATACCTCACTGGCTCTCAAGTAGCCTTTTTTTTTTTTTTAATAGTGAGAATTTCCTATTTTTCTGATTGGTGGTTGCTTCTTGATATGATGGCAACAATAGTAATCATTGTAGAAGCAATTCTGATACAGAGATGATTGGATAAGAACATGGTAATAGCCCTAGATGGTAGCACTGCCCAGTGCCTTTAAGAACACAAGAACATAGGAGAAGCCATGCTGGATCAGGCCAATGGGCCATCCAGTCCAACACTCTGTGTCACACAGTGGCAAAAACCCCCAAGTGCCATCAGGAGGTCCAGCAGTGGGGCCAGGACACTAGAAGCCCTCCCACTGTGCCCCCCCAAGCACCATGAATACAGAGCATTGCTGTCCCAAACAGAGTTCCACCAATACCCTGTGGCTAATAGCCACAAATGGACCTTTGCTCCATATGCTTATCCAATCCCCTCTTGAAGCTGGCTGTGCTTGTAGCTGCCACCACCTCTTGTGGCAGTGAATTCCATGTGCTAATCACCCTTTGGGTGAAGAAGGATTTCCTTTTATCAGTTCTAACCAGGCTGCTCATCAATTTCATTGAATGTCCACGAGTTCTCGTATTGTGAGAATATCCCCTCGTATTGTGAGGATATCTCCTCAGTGCTGTTATCGAACTCATGTTACAAACCTTGTCATGGCTTCTGGAACAAAAAAAAAGGAAAGGTAATGATCCAGAAACTGTGATAAATGGTATGAATTTTAATACGTCAAACTGCCACTATAAGACTACAAAACACTGCGTTGGGAGTTAGGTGGAGATAGATTTGTAAAATGCAATTTGATGGCTCAGTTTTGATTTTGTTTTCCAGTCAGGGAATCATTCTAGGAATGATTTTTGCATCAGGTTACCCATCCTGAAACATATGAACATGTGATATATTCCGAGCAGCTCGCTTGCATCTTTTCACAGTTATCCTGGTTAGGCATTCAGAGAACTGTGAAATGAAGATTACTACCGGTTGAAATCATCCCGAATGAGTTATCTCGAATCGAATCACCTTGACGGTTTGTTGCCCAAGCTCATCTCTGGCACTGTGCTGAGCGACTTGCACCTCACAGTAGCCTGCTTGGGTTACGACTTTAACGGATAAACTCGACCAAATTAATGCTGTCCTAAGTGTAGAACAGGCATAGGTGCCCCAAGATCATGATCAGGTCTTGGAATGTGCACGAACCACATTTTTTTGCGGTTCAGTTTGTGGTCTGTGGCTGAACCATGAACAGAACCGCTAACTGATACACCAGTTAGTGAACCAAACTACTTTGTATTGGTTCGTGAGCCACTTAAAAATTAAATCTCTGCTCCCTGCTCCCTGTGGCTTTTCACGGGGAGCAGAAAGCAGGGGCTTAAATGACTCCAAGCTATTTAAAGCAAACAACTGAGTGGCTGGGAGCACCGGGTTGCTGATCTGTTTTGTTTTTTTTAATAAAGAGCAGATAGCAGAGGTTTAAACCCCTGCTTTCTAGTCTCCATGTACTGCATTAGAATTCGTGGAAGTTCATGGTGGTTCTTTAGTTCACAAGAATTGCTTTGCAAACCATGAACCGGCAAAAATTCATGATGAACTTTAGTTCCTCGGCTGATTCGTGCCCATCAGGTCATTGACCTACTTGTTGCCAAATAGCACTGCTTGCATTTTGTCCCCTCTTCATGTCTGTGCCACCCAGGCCTCGAATTCAGCAAGAGCTCACAGGAGTGCAGCTCCTGAACCTTTCTGAGGGTTCCCCCTCTTCCTCCCCACCTACCTTGTCCACTGAATAGTAGGTGCAGCTGCACAACAATACCTGGATTAGGAGAGTGGGCAGCCAGCCAGCCACCAGGGGCTTTGCCACAGCCTTCATTAACCCCTGAAAAAGCCTGCACCACCCTTTCTCCACTTCTTATGTGATTTTGGGTAGCTGGTGGCTTGCTGGCCTTTTGACTGGGGAAGGGGGCAGCCCAGGAGAGCCCCAGGTGAGCAAGACCTGCTTGGGCTGGCTGGATCTCTAACCAGCTGAAGCAGGCCTTGCTTGCCAGGGCTCTCCTTTCTTGCATTGGGTTGCTTTTGACTGGGGGGGGGGGCTTATGCTAATAAGTTATTTTAATGAGCTCTGCTCATTTTTCTACAAAACGACTCCTGATGCCACCTAATGCCTGACATTAGATACAGGGAAAATTACTCTTCTTGTTTGTTGTCCTGGTTCTACATTGCAGCCAGTTCCTTGCTAGAATGAGTGTAGTACAGTGCCGGAGTGTCAGAGTAGGATCTGGGGGGCTTGGTTCATATCCCCACTCTTCCATGGAAGCTTACTGGGTGACCTTAGACCAGTCACACACTCTCAGGCTAACCCACCTCAAAAGGTTGCTGGTGAGAGGACAGACAAGAGGAGAGTGATGTTACGAGTCATTTTGGGTTTTCTCGCAATCAAAATAAATAAATGTGGAAACCATCGGTGTATACTATACGTTTTCCATAGACCGCCTGCCTGCCTGAGAAATCTATATTTTCAAAGGATCCTATTTCCTTTTGAAGTAGGCCCCGAAGCGTTTGGATCAAGCATTTCGGGAGGTACGAATAAATGGATTCGAACCATATAATGCATATCCTTTGCTGATTAAAAAAAGGATATCACCCACTAGCCATCCCAGGGTTCTGCGGGAGTTTCGCTCCTGGTGACCGAATCTTCGCCGTCGACGACACAACTTGGTAAATGAATCCAGCAATGCTGTTCACAGCAATTTGCCTCCGGTGCCATTCGCCCTAATTGAATTGTAAATGAACCAGCCATAGTGTAAATAGGCTCCAGATTTTTTTTTTCCACTGCTGGAAGGCACAGGAAGGAGAGGAAGGAAGACTGGGTGGAGGAACCCTTCAATACCTATATATTTTTTATTATTATTAAGTTGACTTTGAATGGAAGGATATATGCTTCCCCTAATGTTGCTTTCCAATTTTCTAGTGCTAGCCAGAGACTGAAATGATAAATTGTATGCGAGTCAGGGGTGGAATTCTAGCAGGAGCTCCTCTGCATATTAGGCCACATCCCTCTGATGTAGCCAATCCCCCAAGAGCTTCCAAGGCTCTTTTTGTAAGCTCTTGGAGGATTGGCTACCTCAGGGGTGTGTGGCCTAATAGGCAAAGGAGTTCCTGCTAGAATTCTACCCCTGATGAGAGTAATACAAGGCTGGTGCCTGGACAGCGATGGCCAGGCTGACCCAGTCTCGTCAGATCTTAGCAAGGCTTTTCTTCTTCTTCTTTTTTGTAGAAAAAGCCCAGCAGGAACTTATTTGCATATTAGGCCACACACCTCTGATGTCACCGTTGTTTCACATAGGGCTTTTTTTGGTAGAAAAAGCCCAGCAGGGATGTATTTGCATATTAGACCACACCCACATTAGATGCCAAGCCAGCCAGAACTGTGTTCCTATGCGTTCCTGCTACAAAAAAAAAAAAAAAGAGCCCTGGACAGGACCAGATCTACATGTTTTTTGAGGGGGGGGGGGCAAAATTAAAAAATGATGCCCCCTTATGGGCCATTCTGTCTTATGGTCCCATAGAATACAATGGACTCCATGCCCAATTTGGCAAAAAAACCCCCACTCCAGCAGCTCCCGGGGCAAGCACCCCCTCTGCTCCCCCTTTCTAGATCCGGCCCTGGCCCTGGATCTTAGAAGCTAAGGAGGATGTCCTTGTTAGTACTTGGATGGGAGACCACCAAGAAAGTCCAGGATTGCTATACTGAGACAGACACCTAGACCTGCCCACTTTTTAAAAAGCACTTGGTAGGAGCCAGAAAAGGTCTTGGCAGGCATCATGACGCCTACAGGCAACATCTACTAAATAAAGATAAACATGCTGAGGACCCTTGAGTAAATAGATGCCCCTCATCTTGTGGTTAGTTTATGCCTGGCATTGCATGTATTTCTTTTCCTGTTCTGAGGATACTTATTCTAGCAACCCCTAATTTCACCAGTGGCTACACCTGCTGTCATAACACTCTGCAGGTGGGGGGGGGGAAGAGAGAGAAGGAAGGAAGGAAGGAAGGAAGGAAGGAAGGAAGGAAGGAAGGAAGGAAGGAAGGAAGGAAGGAGGGAGGGAGGGGGGAGAGAGAGAGAGAAAGCAAGGAAGGAAGGAAGGAAGGAAGGAAGAAAGAAAGAAAGAAAGAAAGAAAGAAAGAAAGAAAGAAAGAAAGAGAGAGAGAGAGAGAGAGAGAGAGAGAGAAAGAAAGAAAGAAAGAAAGAAAGAAAGAAAGAAAGAAAGAAAGAAAGAAAGAAAGAAAGAAAGAAAGAAAGAAAGAAAGAAAGAAAGAAAGAAAGAAAGAAAGAAAGAAAGAAAGAAAGAAAGAAAGAAAGAAAGAAAGAAAGAAATCTTTTGTAAATCTGCCCTTCAGCCATTAGTTATGGTAAATCAAAAGTTTAATTTTCAGTCTTGATCATTTACTTAACTATCATCAGTAATGCTGCTTTCAGAATATCACTTATCACTAGGGGTCATTTTGTAGAAAAAATAGGTGGTGGAGCTCATCCAGGAATTGTTATGCTACTGCACCTACTATTCAATGGAGAAGGTGGGGAGGAGGAGGGGGGACCCTCAGAAAGGTTCAGGAGCTGTGCTCCTGTGAGCTCCTGCTGAATCCGAGGCCTGCTTACCACAGAGGGGGAGAGTTCATGAATCCACTTTCTCCATGCAGTTCCCCCTCTGCATGACCAGGCAATCACACAGAGCCAGTACATTCATGCCTGCTCTTCCGTGAACATATGGGGCTGCCCTCTCCACTCGGCTATAGTTATTACGGTGCTAAGCTAGCAATTATCAGTGTTATGGATTTCAGCCTATCACAATGCATAATGCAGAGGGAAATCACATTAATTTCATGCATATTGTACCACATAATGAGCACTTCCTTAAATGCAGTTCTTCAGGATACGCTCTTCTTCTTTAAATGTAACATATTTCTCCTTATTAAACTCTTCTTCCCATGAAATAAAGCAAATTGGTGCCCTTTAGTCAAATTTTATTGCAGAGGATACGGCACTTGCTCTGCAGTTAAAGCAACAAAGCAGCAAGGGAGAACATGGTGGTTCATTCCTTTCGGATGAGGATGGTTCTGTTTTCTGAGCTCAGTGAGTTTTGGCACCTGATTTTGGTATCTGTTGCTTTTGAGCTGCAGTGCTGGAGAAGACTCTTTGCAGTCCCTTGGACTGCAAGAAGATCAAATCAGTCAGTCCTAAGGGAAAATCAACCCTGACTGTTCCCTGGAAGGTCAGATGCTGAAGCTGAAGCTCAGATACTTTGGCCACCAAATGAGAAGGGAGCACTCCCTGGAGAAGACCCTGATGCTGGGAAAGACAGAAGGCAAAATACGAAGGGGATGGCAAAAGGTATAATGGCTGGACGGCATTACCGATGTAACTAACACGAGTTTGAGCAGACTTTCGAGGATGGTGAAAGAGAGGAGGGCCTGGTGTGACTTGGTCCATGGGGTCGCAAAGAGTTGGACTCTACTGTGTGACTGAACAACAACACCACCAAATCTGTTAATTCTGACTCTTGATCTCAGATAGCTTGGTCCTATAATGCTGATGCCACTACACTGTGAGTCATTGTTAGTCACCACTCTGTAGCAGGGGTGGCCAAACTGGCTTAACGTAAGAGCCACACAGAATATACATCAGATGTTTGAGAGCCACAAGACATGAACATCAAATGAGAGCTGCAAGACTGGAAGGGAGGGAGGGAGGGAGGGAGGAAGGAAGGAAGGAAGGAAGGAAGGAAGGAAGGAAGGAAGGAAGGAAGGAAGGAAGGAAGGAAGGAAGGAAGGAAGGAAGGAAGGAAGGAAGGAAGGGAGGGAGGGAGGGAGGGAGGGAGGAAGGAAGGAAGGAAGGAAGGAAAGCAAATAGGGATGGAGAAGTAGAAAGAAAGCAACTTTAGCTTTAAATGCATTCTTCAAGCCACTGGCTGGTTTGGCTTGGGGAAATGATTTCAAGAGGCAAATTCTTTTTCTAAGCCAGCTGACGAGACAGTGGGGGCTTCAAGAGCCAAACAATATGTGTGAAAGAGCCACATTTTAATTAATTAATATATTACGTTCAATTTCTATCCCGCCCTCTCCGCAAGCAGACTCAGGGTGGCTAACAATCAGTAATACAATTTAAAACCAATAAAATACAATTTAAAGCATTTTGCCGTGCTGTGCAACTTTGGTATGGCGGGATCTTTCTTTTTGCTGTTCGTGATCCTCCCAAGCCACTGTTTGGCCATTCCTGCACTCTCTCAAAAAATAACGCCTAGCTCCAAGAATCTGAAAGCAGAGCTGCAGGTTTGTCGTTGAATATAGATAATCCTTAGACTGTTGCTGGGGGGGGGGGGGCGGCGGCTAATGAAAACTGAATGGTAATGAAACCCATAAGATAAATTGATGTGAGATATATTTAGTTGAAGCCAAAATAGACTTCCGTGATCAACGATGAGAAACAAAGCCATCCTATCAGAAAATGTCATGTGACTAAGGTGTCTTTTAATTGCCTATATTTAGAAAAGTCATGCGGAATGCAAACTACCTTTTAGGACTTAAGCGGAGGGAACTATTTAAATCCATCGTTAATGTTAACCTACTACTGAGTTCTAAATGCCTTGTTTCATTGAACGTCCTGTTGAGATAATACATGATGGGAACAAAATGAATATTTATATCAGTTACAAGATTTTTGGCGAGCAGGGGAAGGAGGCTCCAAATCGGGGGTCCCCTGCCCAGGCAGGGGATTTGGGAAGCCTATTTCATTTGTGCTATGAGCTGCCTTGAGCCCACTGTGGGATAGGGAGGGATATAAGTGCAATAAAGAAATAAAATTACTGTGTTATGCATAAAGTGGTATTTCGTACCCATTTTTGATATGATACACCTTTGTTATTCTTGGCTTTGGCAGATATAAAGACTTTTTTCTTTGTAGATAAATGTCTAAACTTAGTAATGCATTTTGCATTTTAGTTCAATTTCACTGACTTAGGTGCTGTTTTTCTGCACCTTCTTATTTTTCGGCTATGATAATTTTTGCATCATTTTCTGGGTTTTTTTGGCACCAATACCCCCTATAAAATGTTATTTTCCTTCCAACCATTATTTGTATATTGGTAAAATAGACATTAAGAGCCCCGTGGCGCAGAGTGGTAAAGCTGCAGTACTGCAGTCGGAGCCCTCAGCTCACCACCTGAGTTCGATCCCAGCGGAAGCTGGATTCAGGTAGCCGGCTCCAGGTTGACTCAGCCTTCCATCCTTCCGAGGTCGGTAAAATGAGTACCCAGTCTTGCTGGGGGGAAAGTGTAGATGACTGGGGAAGGCAATGGCAAACCACCTCGTGAAAAGTCTGCTGTGAAAACGTTGTGAAAGCAACGTCACCCCAGAGTTGAAAATGACTGGTGCTTGCACAGGGGACTACCTTTACCTTTTTTAGGACCTCAGACAGGTACAATGCCACTTCCTCCTCGGAATCACTGGAGATCACTCAGAATTACAACTGCTCTCCAGAAGGCAGAGGTCAGCTCCCTTTGAGGTGTGGGGGGAGTGAATGCCTTCACTTGGGTAGGTGGGAAGACAGCAAGGGTGTGGAAGGGGGGCACTTGCCCAGAGCCTCCTTCTAGAGCCTGTCGTATTTTTCTTCACAACGGGCCTTACTCCTACTTATTTTGATAAAGGTTGACTTCAGATAATTAGATCTCATTCAAGGTCTGGTTAGGCTGTCATGATGGCTGGTATGAGTTGCCAGCACATGG
>NC_083229.1:124382579-124535079 GCF_032191835.1 Heteronotia binoei
TGGGTGAACTGACCAATTTTGAAGAAACTCGTGAGGCGCACTGAGATTTGGCCCAATCTAGACATGCCTCCCATCCAGATTTAAAGTGCTTGATCTGCCTCCCGCGTCTTTCCGAGGGGTGGAATTCTAGCAGGAGCTCCTTTGCATATTAGGCCACACACCCCTGATGTAGCCAATCCTCAAAGAGCTCACAAGGCTCTTTTTTGTAAGCTCTCGGAGGATTGGCTACATCAGGGGTGTGTGGCCTAATATGAAAAGGAGTTCCTGCTAAAATTCCACCCCTGGTCCCTCCCATAACTGTTGTGTCTCAGGGCAGACTGGAAGCGGATTAAAAAAGCTATTAGAAATGTCCAGGTAGCAAATTTCTAAATTGTACGTAGGCATGACTATAACTTCCACTAGGCAAATGCCCAGGCTTGTGCACCAGCCACCCGGCTATTGATCCCTGCCCTACTTCTGGAGGGGTGGAAGGATGGAAGCAGCAGGATGCCACAGAGGAGGGCAGCAAGGGAATACCAGGTGGTGGGCTTGCCTGGGGCACCGCACACCCTAGGCCATGGATGTAGGGTGCATTTCCTGACTATCTGAAAGGCTATCTGCACCCACCCCACAGCTGCCCAGCATGCACAAGAGCAGTCCTCCACTTGTGCATATGCCTAGAAAGCAGAATTACAGCACATTATAGAGAATGTCTATGGGGTTGCAACTGGTTTTAGTCTGTCGGTTTTATGGATCGTATGTGTATTTTTTGTTGTACTTCACCTAGAACCCAGCATGAGTTGGGATGAGGCAATTCAATAATAAACAACAGCAATGACGACAACAACAACGATGACAACAATGACAACGAGAACAACAACAACAACAATAATAATATGCAGCCGGTTCTTCTCCCAGCAGCAGGTCAAGGGCCGTGTGAATGCTCGAGCACAGATGAAAGAAGAATTGAATTGCAGATTTATACCCCGCCCTTCTCTCTGAATCAGAGACTCAGAGCGGTTTACAATCTCCTCTATCTTCTCTCCCCACAACAGACACCCTGTGGTGGGGCTGAGAGGGCTCTCACAGCAGCTGCCTTTTCAAGGACAACTCCTGAGATAGCTATGGCCGACCCAAGGGCATTCCAGCAGCTGCAAGTGGAGGAGCGGGGAATCAAACCTGGTTCTCCCAGATAAGAATCCACGCACTTAACCACTACACCAAACTGGGTCTCCAGAACGGACTTTTTTAGAGGCAGGATAAAGCCGCACCTAATCTCCCGTGCGACTGCAGCCAGAGTTGGATTTTGTTCTGGGAGACCTGGGTTTCAATCCACAATCTGCCACTTTAGGCATTGCTTCACTATTTTTAGAGGATTACACAGTGTGAAATAATGCAATCAAACGTCACGAAACATCCAATAAACAACGCAGCAGCCCGCTGGTTATAAAACAGGAAAATGCAAAAAAAAAAAAAAAGTATCAGATAGGATACGTGCGAAAAGTGGAATGACAAAAGTAGAAAATAATTCAGTAAGAGAAAAAAAATGCACACCAGAAAGAGTGGAATAGACTACAGTCCTGTGCCCTTTATAAGAACACCCCTAAAACTATCCAACTACTCTACACCTAATCCCTGTATAAAAATGTCCTCCTAAACACTTCTGGGTTTTCACTGGTGCTGTGCTGGCACCAGTAATCGTGCGGTTGGTGCGATCATTACATGCTTACATGTTTTCTTCCTTTTTTTCCTCTGTCAGTATTCCATCTGTTCCATTGTGGATTGGTTTTCTCCCCTTCCCCCCTCCCCTTTTTGGACATACACTGTAGCGTTGCAGCATTTCAGCCACCTCGAGGGGACTGAGGAATCCCCTTTACGAGTACTTTCCCCACCCAGCATGACACATCTGAGAATTGTACCTGGTGTACGTGTCTCACCTCTTATTGATTGCCTCTTTACCAAACTGGAGAGCCAGTTTGGTGTAGTGGTTAAGTGTGCGGACTCTTATCTGGGAGAACCGGGTTTGATTCCCCACTCTTACACCTGCTGGAATGGCCTTGGGTCAGCCATAGCTCTGGCAGAGGTTGTCTTTGAAAGGGCAGCTGCTGTGAGAGTCCCCTCAGACCCGCCCACCTCACAGGATGTCTCATATGGGTGAACGCTGAAAACAAGGTAAAAATGTCATTGCTTCAGCTATATGGGAGAGCCAGTTTGGTGTAGTGGTTAAGTGTGCAGACTCTTAATTGGGAGAACCGGGTTTGATTCCCCACTCCTCCACTTGCACCTGCTGGAATGGCCTTGGGTCAGCCATAGCTCTGACAGAGGTTGTCCTTGAAAGGGCAGCTGCTGGGAGAGCCCTCTCCAGCCCCACCCACCTCACAGGGTGTCCGTTGTGGGGGAGGAAGGTAAAGGAGATTGTGAGCCGCTTTGAGACTCTTTGGAGTGGAGGGCGGGATATAAATCCAATATCTTATCTTCTTTTCTTATCTTCTACCCACATTTGAGCATTCTCTCTCATTGGCTCTCTCCAAAAATTTGGCATCCCTTTACCTGGCTTCAGGGCTGGCCCTGCCGCTAGGCAAACTAGGTGGTTGCCTAGAGCGCCGTCCTTCTGAAGGCCTCAAATTGGGCAACCCCCCATGTGAATTGGTGACATTATCAGTGCGGGGGTGTGTGTGTGTGTGTCAGAAGTTAGCCTTTCCTAGAGTGCCAGACAGTCTAGGGCTGGCCCCGCCTGACTTGCAATAGGTACACAGCTCACAACAGCTTGTTTCCTTCAATGGCATGTTGTCAAGCATCGATATTTCTCAATAATTAGTATTTTGTTGTTGAATCAAAAGTTGCTTTATTGTAAAAACTCAGAAGCTTTGCCAACGACAGAATCCTTGGAAGTAATGATGTATACATGATTACATAGTTACTATATAGGGTTACTTCAAAGGATAGTATACAGATGCAATTTGAGTCACGGGTTCAAAGGTTAGTACCTCGTATCTCTTTATTTCTAAGGAATTTAGGCTATTAAAAACATCTCCCTTTCTCACACTTCTTCCAGACCTGATAAGAGCTGTCTGTGTGAATGTGGAGGAGAGGCACCTCACAGCCAGGCTGTAGTGTAAACGTCCTTGGGCTAGATGGATTTACTGCTTGCCCAAACATTGTAAAAGGGAGGGGGGCGGTGGATACTAGCAGCCTTCTTTCTGTCTATCATGGTACTTAGAAATATGCATGCTTGACACATGTTTTCAGGCTAGCTGCATGCACTGCAAAATGTATCTGACAATGGTGCCCAGGGAGGGAATAGAATCTTGAATGTGAAGGAATAGTAAGGGTGACAGTGATTGGCTGCTGGTGTTGTGCCTCCCAATGTGACTGTTTCAGCTCAGGTGCCCTCCAATGCTGAAACACTGATATACTAGCATGTGAATTGAAACAAAAATGATTGCTGCTGAAACCTGTCCAAAGAGGGTGTCAATCCATGAGGCAGAAATATACCTTAAGTTTTTTTTTTTGCCAGTTGGAGAGAGAGTCAGTTTGGTGTAGTGGTTAAGTGCACGGACTTTTATCTGGGAGAACCCGGTTTGATTCCCCACTCCTCCACTTGCAGCTGCTGGAAGGGACTTGGGTTAGCCAGAGCTCTTGTAGGAGTTGTCCTTGAAAGGGCAGCTGCTGTGAGAGCTTTCTCAGCCCCACCCACCTCACAGGCTGTCTGTTGTGGGGGAAGGAGATAAAGGAGATTGTAAGCCGCTTTGAGACTCTGATTCAGAGAGAAGAGTGGGGTATAAAACTGCAGTCTTCTTCTTCCAGGCAAGAGATTATCTTGTGAATTCATTCTGCTGTGGGAAAAAATGAAAAAGGGCAACTAGTTTAGGAAAGAGTGAAGGGGGAATTAGAAAAAAACAAACAAACAAACAAACAGCACAGGGATGTTAACAAAGTTGTCTGACACAAGAAAAAAACATTAGAAGCATAAGGAAATGAAACTGGAACATTAGGACAATCTGGAAATGCCTTAGTTTTTGCCTTGTGTCAGTGAAGGTTCATTGACGTTCCCAAAATGAGCAGACAGTTATTTGAAACAAAGTTGCGTTTATTGTATTATCCAAAGTTACTTCAGCATGAAAGACATTGGAACTGATGGCTAGCAGTTTGAGTCATTGGTATTTAACATTATACATCAAAGCAATCACAACTACCCCTGATTCCCAAAACAAAGGCTGTCTTTGCATGTGAGACATTTCACACGGCTCCCCCTTATCTTCTACAGTTGGTGGTTACATTTCCCGGCGGCAATGTCCTTGCTGCCGCTAGGGGGGAGGTGAGAATTGGCCAGGCACTTTCTACTTCAAAGACTGCCTAACAACCTTTGATATTCCCGGGAAGCTACTCTTGGGCTAGCCCCTACTTGCCCCCCCCCTCTACTACTCTACTAGTATGGGTTAGTAAGCATATATCTTTATTAAACAATCTGGTTAGGGATCAGCATTCAGGAAGAGTATCAATGAACAGAGTCTGACACCTTGCACATAAGCCAGTACTATGTTAAGGCAAGCGGCACGGAGAAAAGCATTCTACCTACAGGTCCCACCACTTAGAAGGCTCTGTCTTCCATAAGTAGAGGCCCTGAAAGCAGTACTTGAGATAAGGGCATTTACCTAAGGGCATTTGAGCGTAAATGTTTAACACCCAGCAAATTTCTGAAATTTACGAAAACCTAATTCCCGATCCCATCCTTTGGCATTCAGAGTCTAGATTCGAAATGTGGCGTCAAACTTTGAAGTCGGCCTTGTTTTGATTGGCTTGATGAATAAAGGATGGCATGACATTTCCTCAGTTCTGTCGTGATCCATCTACCCAAGTATGAGGGGCTGCTGCGTTTCTACCGTCCGATAGTGTCTGCTTACAAATCAAGATCGTTACATGACTCGCCCTGTCATCAGATCTTGACAGCTCTTGCTTGTCAAATATCCTTCTACACATCAGATACTGAGAAAGGTCATACAGAATATAACGTGTTCTGTGTTCTCAAACACACTAGCTGCTATATACAATTCGGATACAGTCCTGCTGCTGAATTTTGTAATGTCAATTGTTGATTAATCAATTGACCAAAACAGTCATCCAACGTTAACACTTACAGAGAACTGGTAAAGAGCATGCTACATCAGGGGTGGAATTCTAGCAGGAGCTTCTTTGCATATTAGGCCACCCCTCCCCCCCCCCCGATGTAGCCAATCCTCCAAAAGCTTACAAGGCTCTTTTTTGTAAGCTCTTGGAGGATTGGCTATCTCAGGGGTGTGTGGCCTAATATGCAAAGCAGCTCTTGCTAGAATTCCACCCCTGTTCTACAGCATACAGAATAAGGCATGGTTATAGGATGGGGGAGACTTGTCCTAGCAGTAGTATGTGCAAAAAGGATTTAGGGGTCTTAGTGGATCATACACTGAACACGAGTCAACAGTGTGATGTGGTGGCTAAAAAGGCAAATGCAATTTTGGGCTGTATCAACAGAAGTATAGCCCCAATCACGTGAAGTGATGGTATCACTTTACTCTGCTCTGGTAAGACGTCACCTGGAGTATTGTGTTCAGTTTTGGGCACCACATTTTAAGAAAGATATAGACAAGTTGGAACGGGTCCTGAACGGCCTCTGCCAGCATGGGATCAGTGGGAGGAGCTGACACACAGTCCCAAAGCCCCTCTCTCTTCAGGAAATGCTCTAACCTCAGCGACCAGGTGTTGTAGTTGGTAGTGGTGAGTTTCTCTACCAGCACGGTAGCTGCTGCTGCTGTAGCCATCCTGCTCAGCCTCCTTCGTTCAGCCACTGCTGGTCTCACCTCCAAGGCAGCCTCTGGAGCACCTCAGCATCCTTTCTTCACCACCTCTCTCAGGACCAGAATTATACACAGCATTCCAAATGAGACCGCACCATCGATTTATACAGGGGCATTATGATACTGGCTGATTTAAAATTGATTAGGAATCAAGAAGACTGGGGATACAAAAATATGTATGCAAAGGAGTTCCTGCTACAAAAAAAAAGCCCTGAAAAAAATACCACTTCTGAGCTGCACATCTCTAGTTACGTTTTCCACACATTCCACCTTCCTCCCCACCCCCTGTCATCCCCCAAAAAAATCTCCAGGAATTTTCCAAGTCGCAGTTAGCACCCCTCCTTTAGCTGTCCACAAAATTCTCTGTAGGCATCCAGAAGGCATTTGACAACATGATCTGATATTACAGTCCATTTTTAAACAGCTTTTGAAGTGCCGTACATGGATGCTTTTGTAAGATTAGAGCGCAGCTGATGTTGTTTCGCATCTCACACAGCTTGGGCGTGACACCTTTTTTGGCTCTCTGTTTTGAATTGTGGGCTGTTTTAAAATTGAACAGACAGGCTACCACAGAAACCGTCTGCTGAAGCTCTACTCAGAATGGAGTTTGGCGGGTTGTCCATAATTGATAATGTTTGTTAATTCCATTTTTATTGTGTGTGTGTGTGTGCATATAATTTCTCTTTGTATTTCCACGCTTGTTATTGCAAAAAGTCTGCCGTGAAAACGTTGTGAAAGCAACGTCACCCCAGAGTCAGAAATGACTGGTGCTTGCACAGGGGACCTTTCCTTTCCTATTGCTACATGTAGTACAACATACTACATGCTTGTTCCATTTGTTCACAATGTGGGTTCAGGTGCTGTTTTCAAGCTGCAGTTTACAATCCACTCCCATTCAGGGCTTTTTTTGTAGCAGGAACTCCTTTTGCATATTAGGCCACACACCCCTGATATTGCCAATCCTCCAAGAGCTTACAGGGCTCTTCTTGCAGGGCCTGCTGTAAGCTCCAGGAGGATTGGCTACACCAGGGGGGCATGGCCTATTATGCAAAGGAGCTCCTGCTACATAAAGCCCTGCAACTATCACATAAAAGCTAAGTATATGTTGGAATGTATATGTATATGTATAAGTATATGTCCTTCACAGCCCTCTAGTTAAAGATTCCCTCTGCCCTCCCGGCACTCAGACCTGATGCAACTATCCAGGGCTTTTTTGTAGCAGGAATTCCTTTGCATATTAGGCCACACCCCCTGATGCAGCCAATCCTCCTGGAGCTTACAGTAGGCCCTGTTCTAAGGCCCCTTTAAGCTCTTGGAGGACTGGCTACATCAGTGGGTGTGGCCTAATCAGGGGTAGAATTCTAGCAGGAACTCCTTTGCATATTAGGCCACACCCCCTGATGCAGCCAATCCTCCTGAAACTTCCAGTAGGCCCTGTTCTAAGGCCCCTTCAAACTCTTGGAGGACTGGCTACATCAGGGGCTGTGGCCTAATCAGGGGTAAAATTCTAGCAGGAGCTCCTTTGCATATTAGGCCACAACCCCTGATGTAGCCAATCCTCCAAGAGCTTCCAGGGCTCTTAGTACAGGGCTGACTGTAAGCTCCAGGAGGACTGGCTACAGCAGGGGTGTGAGGCTTAATATGCAGAGGAGCTCCTGCTACAAAAAAAGTCCTGTTCCCATTTCTGATATACTTTCTTGTACTAGTATACTCCCTGTCCCCATTCCTTGAGGGTGTTCTTTTCTCTCTCTCTCTCTGTTGACCACTACCTTTGAACTAACTTCTATCATCTTTTCCTTTCCAAAATTTCTTTTTGCGAGATACATTTTTTTAAAAAAAAAGCTGAATATAAATTAATTTAATTAAGATCAATCCCCATCGTGGGGAAAAATGTGTGAGAGGTTTTCTTTTGATAGTAAGTTACTGTTTCTAAACTAGAGGCTGAGGGCTGAAGAATCCCTTTGTGGGCCCTTTTCATGAGAAGTGCAGGGATCCTCGTTGCAGGCAACTGGGGAGAAGGGAGTCCAGAGACTGACTCAGACCCATAGCCAGGGCCAGTGCTAGGCTTTCTGGTGCCCTAGGCGAATCACCCACTAGCGCCTCCCCTCCACCCCATTATTAAAAATTATAGGGGGAATTAAGAGCGCCAAACTTGAAACTTTTCACATTTTTAATTTACTGATTTTTAATTTAATTTTTTTTTAAAGTGATATGTTATAAAAAAAAAAATTGTGAGAAGAAGTGCTTGCTGGCCGCACCGGGAAAGAGGGTGGTGGGATAGGATGAGGTGGGAGACCAAGTGGCACATTGGGGAGAGGGGGGTGGCTTGGCTGTGTTGAGAGCAGCTTGGTGATGGGAGAGGACAAGGTGACAGTGGTCAGGAGCCAGAGTCGTGCGTCTGGGAGGGGGCACCCGGTGGTGCCCCCTAGGTCAGGTGGTGCCCTAGGCGACAGCCTTCTTTGCCTACTCCCACGCATCGGCCCTGCCCGTAGCCAGGATTTTAAAAGTCGGGGGGGGCATGTAAAAAAGTCAGGGGGCACTTAGCATCTCTCCTCCCCTGGCTGCCTCTTCTGTGACTCAGAGCCCCCAACTCGGGGGGGGGGGCGACTAAGAATGCCCTTTGAATGCCATGGGAGAGGCAGAGCCTCTTCCAATGTACTCCTCCCATGCAATTTAAATTTAAACAGGGGTAGGGTTGCCGGTCCCGTTAATTAAGTAAGACCAGGTCTCAACTAGCAAATGATCCTTTATGGAATTGGAGAAGTAAGGCGCAGGGATGTGCAACTTATGACTGAGGAAGGCATGGCCGAAACCGGTCTCTTATTACTTCTTCTCTGAGTATTCATTTCCTTTTTTTTTTTTTTTAAGTTTAAGATTTTTATTGACAACCAAGAAAAAGAAAATAACATACATAATACACATAACATAAAAAGAAAAGAGAAAAAATATTTTTTTAAAAAAGAAATATATATATATATATATGCACTATTGTACCTATATACATCATCATCATCATCATCTAATAGAGCGAATGAACTCAAACTAATACAAATAATATTATTCTTATCAATTCAAAGCCCAGTTGTTTAGCCCATACATACATGGGATTCAAAGTTTTCTTACACTCTTCAACATTTCCTTCTTTCAACCTATAGGTTAGCATCTCCATTTCTGCTACATCAAGCAATTTAAACATAAATTCCTTTTTTTGTTCGGTATTTGAGACGTTTCCCAGCATTTAGCATATAAAATCCTTGCTACAGTAACAATACGGAGCAATAGTTTTTTCGTTGTTTTAGGTAAGGAGATTTTACATATGTTTAATAAGCATAATTCTGGTACATGAGGGATTCTCATTTTTAAAATCTTTTGGCACCGGAGAGATATTTGCACTCAGTATTTTTTGGCTAAATAGCATTTCCACCACATATGGAACTGAGTATTCATTTCCATGTGATGAAAGAGTACATGCCAAGTACAAGATTTCGGACTTTATGAGAGAATTCTTTACACTGGGACTTTTTGTATTCTTTGATGTATTTTTCCCCCGATGTACTGTGTCTTTAATTATATATCTATAATAAAACTTGGATACATTGTATTTTTTGCCAAATACCCACGGGGCATCCACTGTGTTTACCAATCTCCAGGTGGGGGCAGGGGATCCCCCGATTGGAGGCCCTCCCCCCCACTTCAGGGTCATCAGAAAGCGGGGGGGGGAGGGAAATGTCTGCTGGGCACTCCATTATTCCTTATGGAGACCAATTTCCATAGGGTAAAATGGAGAATTTATCTGTGGGTACCTGGGACTCTGGGGGGGGGGGCTGTCTTTTTAGATAGAGACACTATGGTTGCAGTATAGCATCCGCTGCCTCTCCCCAAAATACCCTCCAAGTTTCAAAAGGATTGGACCAGGGGGCCCAATTCTAGGAACCCCCAAAGAAGGTGACCCTATCCATTATTTCCAGTGGAGAGAAGACATCTAAAAGGTGTGCGGTCCTTCCCTTTGGAGTTCAATTATGCTTCTCACAGTCTTTCTCCTGGCTCCATCCCAATGTCTCCTGGCTCCACCCCCAACGTCTCCTGGCTCCACCCCCAAAGTCCCCAGATATTTCTTGGATTGGACTTGGCAACCTTAGGTACCCTTCCCATGCAATTTAAATTGTGGGGAGAAGGAGGGCAGTGGCAGTGGCAGGGAAGAGAAGGCCTGGGGCACCCAACATGAAATCAGGGGGTAGGGCCCCCACGTGCCCCCCTGTAGCTACAGGCCTGGACTGACTGCTTTTGAAATGAACAATAGGAGACAGCTCAGAGCTATCCTATTTGAGGCTGCTGCCTCTCCCTGGAATTTCCCAAGAAATAGCTCAACTTTTTTATTACATAATGAACATATGAAAGCTGCCTTCTACTGAGTCAGACCCTCGGTCCATCCAAGTCAGTCTTGTCTACTCAGACTGGCAGCAGCTTTCCAGGGTTTCAAGCTGAGGTTTTTCACACCTACTTGCCTGGACCCTTTTCAGTTGGAGATTGAACCTGGGACCTGCTTACCAAACAGATGTTCTACCACTGAGCCACCGTCCCTCCCTAAGATTCTTGCATGCTCATAACTATGATGTAAATATTCCAAAGTGAGCTTAGTCTGGTCAATCTTGGCAACAAAAGCATCCAGATCAACTTGCACGCTGGGAGGGAAGGGACTGTAGCTCAGTGGCAAAGCATCTGCTCGGCATGCAGAAAGTCCCAGGTTCAATCCCTGACATCTTTAGTTAAAGGACGTGGGAGTGAGCGATGTGAAAGACCTCTGCCTGAGCCCCTGGTGAACGGTTCTAAGTTGACAACACTGACTTGGATGGACCAAGCATCTGATTTAGTAGAAGGTGCTTCATTTGTTCATGTGAGCCTTCAAAAAGTTATTCGACTGATGAAGAAGCTGCCAGAAGGAGAGCAGGCAACAGGACTTGCATTGTGGCTCCAAAATGGAAAATGTACTTGCTTTGCCATCAGTTTGCAAATGGAAGGATTTCACTCATTTAAAACAAGGTTGCTGGATGCAGGAATAGCTATGATATGCATTATATGCACCCAGGGCTTTATTTTTTGGTAGCAGGAACTCCTTTGCATATTCGGCCACTCCCCCCTGATGTAGCCAATCCTCCTGGAGCTTATAGTAGGCCCTAAACTAAGAGCCCTCTACGCTCTTGGGGGATTGGCTACATTAGGGTGGTGCGGCCTACTATGCAAAGGAGTTCCTGCTATAAAAAAAGCCCTGTCTGTACCATCTCTAGGGTTGCCATCTCCTGCTTGGAAATCTGGGGGTGGAACCTGGGGAGGAAGAGCCACGCGTGCCCCAGAGAAGCGGTCAGCCCTCTTGAGCACTTGAGAGGTGCTTCCCAGTAGGGTTGCCAATCCCCAGGTGGGGGCAGGGGATCCCCCGGTTTGGAGGCCCTCCCCCTGTTTCAGGGTCGTCAGAAAGCGGGGGGAGGGGAGGGAAATGTCTGCTGGGAACTCTGTTATTCCCTATGGAGATTTATTCCCCTAGAAAATAATGGAAAATTGATCCGCAGGCATCTGGGGCTCTGGGGGAGGGCTGTTTTCTGAGGTAGAGGCACCACATTTTCAGTACAGCATTTAGTGCTTCTCCCCAAAATATCCACCAAGTTTCAAAACGATTGGACTAGGGGGTCCAATTCTATGAGCCCCAAAAGAAGGTGCCCCTGTCCTTCATTATTTCCTATGGAAGGAAGGCATTGAAAAGGTGTGCCGTCCCTTTAAATGTGATGGCCAGAACTCCCTTTGGAGTTCAATGATGCTTGTCACAGCCTTGATCTTGGCTCCACCCCCTATGTCTCCTGGCTCCACCCCCAAAGTCTCCTGGCTCCACCCCCAAAATCTCCTGGCTCCACCCCCAAAGTCCCCAGATATTTCTTGAATTGGACTTGACAACGCTACTTCCCAGGCACTCCCCAGCCATTCTGACGGCCGGGAAAGGCAGCCAGGAAGCACCTTGGCTTTATTAAGTGCTTCTTCTGCACTGGAGGACAGGGTGAGCACAAGATCTTGAAGGTCCCTAGATGTTCACATCTGGACTTGATTTTTTTAATCCATCTGGGCAGGACTCTTTTTCTAGCAGGAGCTCCTCTGCATATTCGGCCACTCCCCCCTGATGTAGCCAATCCTCCTGGAGCTTACAGTAGGCCCTGTACTATGAGCCCTCTAAGCTCTTGGAGGATTGGCTACATCAGGGGTGTGGTCTACTATGTAGAGGAGATGCTGCTAGAAGAAGAGCCCTGCATCTGGGGACCATTCCTGTGTCTCCTCGAACTGCTGGTCTGGACCCAGCCATAGAGTCCACTGTCTAAAGTAGCCATTCTCTCCAGGTAAAAAAACTGATCTCTGCCATCTGGAAATCAATTGTCATCCTGGATGTCAGCAACTCTGTCAATATTTCGTGGATCCATGATTGAGAATTAGATCAGGGCCAAAAGATAACCAGCAATTGAACTAACTCCAAATTCAGTAAGGATTGTATACTAACAGATTAAAACTGAGCAGGGCTTTTTTGGGTAGAAAAATCCCAGCAGGAACTCATTTGCATATTAGACCACACCCCCTGACACCAAGCCAGCTGGAACTGCATTCTTGTGTGTTCCTGCTTAAAAAAAAAAAAAACCCTGAAACTGAGACAGAACTGTGGTTTAAGAGGCCCAGAATCCTGTTTCTGAGGCAGCTGTAATATTTGGCTCGTGTTAAGATATATTATATATATAACTTCCCATCGCTTTGAAGTACACTCTATATTTATGCTACTATAAAAGTAATGCATGGGGAAACCTCATCAATTGGAGAGACGACACAGAATGTGACCTTTAGATAACGGGATGATGTATATGTGTGTCCAAATATGGAGCTATAAAATAATCCATAAAGCATATGGCAGAATAACGGTCTCTGAGCAATGTGGCTATGTTCCACCGTGCTCAATTATTTTGGGCTACAAAGCACAACTTATTGGAACACATATGATGATGTGGTATGAAATTATGAAAAGGTAAACTCTAAACAGAAACCAGGTGCACCTTACAGGTATCCCGAATGACTGAAATAATTTATTCTAATATATTGTGTTATGTAGTGGGTTTGGGCACTAGAGTGATTTCAGCATAGCTCTTTATTTGAACTCAAAACAAGCATGCACGCGCACACACAGACACACATGGCAAGCCAGAACTATAGACACAGAAACCCAACCCCCAAACACACCCACAGCAATAACAAGCCAATTAGAACACAGGCACTAGGGACCTTTCCTTATATGGGCGTTACATTATAGATGTTACCTGAGTGGCTGGCTCAGCAAGAGTGGCCAATCGGAAAGCAGCTGTGAAGAGCTTCTCACACAATGGGTGCTCACTCGAAGCTCTCAATACACAACTTGTACCTCTGCTTTATATATTCCCCATTGCTTTAAACCAGGGGTGGCCAACGGTAGCTCTCCAGATGTGTTTTGCCTACAACTCCCATCAGCCCCAGCCAGCATCAGTGACTGGGGCTGATGGGAGTTGTAGGCAAAAAACATCTGGAGAGCTACTGTTGGCCACCCCTCCTTTAAACCACAGACCTCTTAACCCACAGAATGGCCCTTAAATCAGGGGTGTCGGTTTGGGGGCCGAATCAGGCCCCCGGAGGTCTCCTATCAGGCCCCCGAGCAAATGGCTGTCATCTGCTTCTTTCTCCCTATATCTTGCTTCCTTCTGCATCACAACAGTTCTGTAGCTCAATTTCACAGGAGCTACAGAGCAAAACCTCTATTTTCTCCATTGGCTGAGGCTCCTCCCTTGGGAAGGAAGCGGGGAGGAATAGCTTGCTTTGCAAGGCTCTCTCAATCGCACAGCAGAGCTACTGAGCCAAGCCTCCCTGCCTTCTATTGGCTGAGGCTCCCCCCCTCCTGGTCCCCTGGAGAAGAAAGGAAAGAGCCAGAGCTTCCTTTGCCCAGTTCCCTGGATCCCATGGAAGATATACAAAGAAAGTATCTTTAAAACCAACGAGTGCTAACATTTTAAACATGTTTTAAGTTTTTTGGGGTTTTTTTAAAATTAATTTTGTTTCTGTCCTTTATAAAATTTATATCTCTGCTACCTAATCTTAAACTGCTACCTAAACTGGAGAGCCAGTTTGGTGTAGTGGTTAAGTGTGCGGACTCTTATCTCGGAGAACCGGGTTTGATTCCCCACTCCTCCACTTGCACCTGCTAGCATGGCCTTGGGTCAGCCATAGCTCTGGCAGAGGTTGTCCTTGAAAGGGCAGCTACTGTGAGAGTCCTTTCAGCCCCACCCACCTCACAGGGTGTCTGTTGTGGGGGAAGAAAGGAAAGGTGATTGTGAGCCGCTCTGAGACTCTTTGGAGTGGAGGGCGGGATATAAATCCAATATCTTCATCTACCTCACAGGGTGTCTGTTGTGGGGGAGGAAGGGAAAGGAGATTGTGAGTGGCTCTGAGACTCTTTGGAGTGGTGGGCAGGATATAAATCCAATATCTTCATCTACCTCACAGGGTGTCTGTTGTGGGGGAGGAAGGGAAAGGAGATTGTGAGCCGCTCTGAGACTCTTTGGAGTGGAGGGCAGGATATAAATCCAATATCTTCATCTACCTCACAGGGTGTCTGTTGTGGGGGAGGAAGGGAAAGGAGATTGTGAGCCGCTCTGAGACTCTTCGGAGTGGAGGGCGGGATATAAATCCAATCTCTTCATCTACCTCACAGGGTTTCTGTTGTGGGGGGGAAGGGAAAGGTGATTGTGAGCCGCTCTGAGACTCTTTGGAGTGGAGGGCGGGATATAAATCCAATATCTTCATCTACCTCACAGGGTGTCTGTTGTGGGGGAAGAAAGGAAAGGAGATGGTGAGCCGCTCTGAGACTCTTTGGAGTGGAGGGCAGGATATAAATCCAATATCTTCATCTACCTCACAGGGTGTCTGTTGTGGGGGAGGAAGGGGAAGGAGATTGTGAGCTGCTCTGAGACTCTTTGGAGTGGAGGGCGGGATATAAATCCAATATCTTCATCTACCTCACAGGGTTTCTGTTGTGGGGGGGAAGGGAAAGGAGATTGTGAGCCGCTCTGAGACTCTTTGGAGTGGAGGGCGGGATATAAATCCAATATCTTCATCTTCTTCTTCTTCTTAAATAGGTCCACACATGGCCCAGCCCAGCATGGTTCAGCCCAACCCAACATAACCAGGCCCAGCAAGATCTCATTTATGTCAGATCCAGCCCTCATAACAAATGACACCCCTGCCTCAAATAACGTTGCCATTGCATTATGAGTGTGGTACAAATCAAAGCAACCCTCCTTTAGTGGCGGGCACTATGCATCATGAATCCTGAGTGCCTTGTCCATGAACTATTTCTGTTTTCCCACAAACAATCCAACATACGTGGTCTTGTCCCTAAACATAACAGATTCTGTTATATACAGGAAAAGAGCCCCGTGGCGCAGACTGTTAAAGCTGCGGTACTGCAGTCCTAAGTACTGCGCGACCTGAATTTGATCTCCGGTGGAAGCTGGGTTTTCAGGTAGCCGGCTCGAGGTTGACTCAGCCTTCCATCCTTCCGAGGTGGGTAAAATGAGTCCCCGGCTTGCTGGGGGGAAAGCGTAGATGACTGGGGAAGGCAAAGGCAAACCACCCCGTAAAATGTTTGCCGTGAAAACGTCACCTCAGAGTCAGAAACGACTGGTGTTTGCACAGGGGACCTTTCCAGGAAACACTGACTTCTTCCCTGACCTTTTGGCAGACGTCGTCCTTGAAAGGGCAGCTGCTGTGAGAGTTCTCTCAGCCCCACCCACCTCACAGGGTGTCTGCTGTAAGGGAGGAAGATAAAGGAGGTTGTGAGCTGCTCTGAGATTCGAAATGGAGGGCAGGTTATAAATCCAGTATCTTCTTCTTCTTCTAAAGCTGGCTCCCAGTAAGTCGGTGACGGGACAGGGTGGGGGTGGGACAGTTGGCAGATGTGCACATCTGGATGCACTTTTGGGGGGCACTTTTGGGGGGCACTCGGGGCGGTTTAAACCGCCCATCTGTTACCAGCCTCTAAGTGGTCTACAATCTCCTTGTCTTCCTCTGCCCACAACAGGCAGCTGGTGAGGTAGGTGGGGCCGAGAGAGTTATGAGAGAGAATGGGAAGTGGCCCAAAGTCACCCAGCAGACTTCACGTGGAGGAGTGGGGGATCGAATCCAGTTCTCCAGATTAGAGTCGGCCATTCTCAACCACTACACCGTGCTTGCGTCAGGCTTCCCTGCGGAGTACTCAATAAACAGTCCGTAATATTTCAAAAGGTTCCATTTATTAAGAATTTCAGGTAGTGGTGCCTCAGACTTGAAGGCCTGAGTCAGAACTGGCATGTAGAAATACTTCAGGCAATAATATCGTTTCAGTAGCAATAATAGGCAAGAGCGATAAAGCCCCCCCCGCCCCCAAATACTTTCCCAAGCATTTCTCCGAGACTGTAGTTTCGGTTCCCACCAAGTCCCAAGCAGGGCCAGAGCACGGGAGTAGGCAAAGTAGGTCGTCACCTAGGGTGCCACCTGGCCTAGGAGTAGGGTTGCCAATCCCCAGGTGGGGGCAGGGGATCCCCCGGTTTGGAGACCCTCCCCCCGCTTCATGGTCGTCAGAAAGCGGGGGGAGGGGAGGGAAATGTCTGCTGGGAACTCTATAATTCCCTATAGAGACTTATTCCCATAGGAAATAATGAAGAATTGATCTGTAGGTATCTGGGACTCTGGGAGGGCTGTTTTTTGGGGTAGAGGCACCAAATTTTCAGTATAGCACCTAGTGTCTCTCCCCCAAATTTCCCCCAAGTTTCAAAACGATTGGACCAGGGGGACCAATTCTATGAGCCCCAAAAGAAGGTGCCCCCATCCTTCATTATTTCCTATGGAAGGAAGGCATTGAAAAGGTGTGCCGTCCCTTTCAATGTGATGGCCAGAACTCCCTTTGGAGTTCAATGATGCTTGTCACAGCCTTGATCTTGGCTCCACCCCTAATGTCTCCTGGCTCCACCCCCAAAGTCTCCTGGCTCCACCCCCAAAGTCCCCAGATATTTCTTGAAGTGGACTTGGCAACCCTACCTAGGGGGCACCACTGGGTGCCCCCCTTCCTGACTCATAAATCTGGGTCCTGACCACTGTAACCTTGTCCTCTCCCATCACCAAGCTGCCCTCCCCAAAGCCAAGCCACCCCCCTCTCTCCACCCCCCTCTCCCCTTGGCCTCCCACCTCATCCTATCCTGCCACCCTCCTTCCGGCAAGCACTTATTCTCACAATTTTTTTTTATAACATCACTTTTTTTTTGAAAAAATTAAAAATCAGTAAATTAAAAATGTGAAAAGTTTCAAGTTTGGCGCTCTTCAATTTCCCTATCTTTTTAATAATGGGAGGGGGCTTCTAGTGGGAGATTCTCCTGGGGCGCCAGAAAGCCTAGCACCGGCCCTGGAAAGCTGCATATTTGATACAATAAATTACTAAGTACAGCCTTCAGAGTTAACTTGCGGGTAGAACTAGCAGGTGCTCATTGCAGAGCTAGCAGGTAATGCACTATGGGGCCAAGAATCCCAGCTACAAATACAAGTTGATGGGGTGTGAAATGGCAGAGACTGACCAAGAGAAAGATCTTGGGGTCGTGGTAGAGAACTCGCTGAAAATGTCAAGGCAGTGTGCGATTGCAATAAAAAAGGCCAACGCCATGCTGGGAATTATTAGGAAGGGAATTGAAAACAAATCAGCCAGTATCATAATGCCCCTGTATAAATCGATGGTGCGGTCTCATTTGGAGTACTGTGTGCAATTCTGGTCACCGCACCTCAAAAAGGATATTATAGCATTGGAAGAAGTCCAGAAAAAGGCAATGAGAATGATTACAGGCTTGGAACACTTTCCCTATGAAGAAAGGTTAAAACGCTTGGGGCTCTTTAGCTTGGAGAAACGACGACTGCGGGGTGACATGATAGAGGTTTACAAGATTATGCATGGGATGGAGAAGGTAGAGAAAGAAGTACTTTTCTCCCTTTCTCACAATACATGAACTCGTGGGCGTTCAATGAAATTGCTGAGCAGTTGGTCTAGAATGGATAAAAGGAGGTACTTCTTCACCCAAAGGGTGATTAACATGTGGAATTCACTGCCACAGGAGGTGGCGGCGGCTACAAGCATAGCCGGCTTCAGGAGGGGGTTAGATAAAAATATGGAGCAGAGGTCCATCAGTGGCTATTAGCCACAGTGTGTGTGTGTGTGTGTATAAATTATTGGCCACTGTGTGACACAGAGTGTTGGACTGGATGGGCCATTGGCCTGATCCAACAGGTCTTCTCTTATGTTCTTATGTGACACAGAGTGTTGGACTGGATGGGCCACTAGCCTGATCCAACAGGTCTTCTCTTATGTTCTTATGTGACACCGAGTGTTGGACTCGATGGGCTGTTGGCCTGATCCAACAGGGCTTCTCTTATGTTCTTATGTGACACAGAGTGTTGACTGATGGGCCATTGGCCTGATCCAACATGGCTTCTCTTATATTCTTATGTGACACAGAGTGTTGGACTGGATGGGCCATTGGCCTGATCCAACAGGGCTTCTCTTATGTTCTTATGTGACACAGAGTGTTGGACTGATGGGCCATTGGCCTGATCCAACATGGCTTCTCTTATATTCTTATGTGACACAGAGTGTTGGACTGGATGGGCCATTGGCCTGATCCAACAGGGCTTCTCTTATGTTCTTATGCTCAAGAATGATAAAGAATAGATAGCAGCAACTGCAACAATGGGCACGGCGAACTAGCAAGACAAATGGAGCATCAGTAGCCCTTTCATGGCAAGCCTTTGATGGCTTGCCCCCTTTTCGAGCACATCAGATGACAGTTAACCAGTTACTTTTGTGAAGAGACAAAGACAAGTCCATCCACTGTACAAGCAACTTACTCCCGACCAAGAACATTGTCGACCAAATTGCAGTCGCTTTGTGGAATGGCCTTGTCCTCCTGTCCCAGTTTCAAGTTCAAGCATTGCGTGATCGACTCAGGAGGTGAGCCATTAACCTCTTCTCCAGCGATGAAAGATGCTTTTTCTGATTTCCCCTCCCTCCCGGTGTGATAAATCAGGACCATGAATCATTCATGAAGCTCATTCAATTGTATCTGGCATAGCTTATCTCCAGGTATATGAGCGATGCACTCCCAAGAGCTTTGGAAACTCTATAAATAAAAAATAGCTCTACACGTTTAATGGATTTCGAGGTTGAGCTTCTGTTGGTCAAAAGGTGAGCTGGAGCTGTGGGCTGGCAAGCAACAAGGCTTGTTTTTTTTTTTTTCCCTTTAGTAGAATCCCGAGATAATTCCAAAGGGAGGACATGGTTCAATCAGATAGCATCAGGGGGTTATGGCCATGCATAATATTGATGCAATACTCTATGCCTGTACAAACGTGGTCTAAGATGGCATTGGCAAGAACTTTGACCTCAAATCTATGCTGTGATGTTATGAATCCTGTAAACAGTAAGTGCATTACCATTTCTGCTTCAAATCACTCAGCGTTGCTGACTATTAGCTGACGTGTTTTAATTAAGAGATGAACAAAGTCCCAAATTCCATTCGGTGACTTTGAACGAGTGTTGACGATAATGCGGAATGATGCAACGGAGACTTCCTCGTTTTTAATATCGCCGAAATGACATTCTTCCCGGGGATATACATCTGAGTACTTCATTCACATTTCTTGAGGGCGGGTGGAGAAAGGGTATTTGAGGATGGTTAAATAAGATGAGAGTCTTCATTAAATGAGGCAAATACTAAATGGCCCAGAGGGCTACATAAATAGAAGACTCGCTAATAAAGCAGAGTACACTGAAGCCGAAGCAAATAACATTAACAATGCTTCTGCAGATTTACTAATTGCTGTTGCTTCCAGCAGTGACATATAAACCTGCAAATAACTTAAACCATCATTTGTTCTCCTTCCAAAAGCTCTTAGGAATAATTATATCATTTTACCATTGAAATTGCTCAACCTGCTTATTAAAAGTGAAAACAAGCAAGATGGCTTGAATCGCTTTGTGGGTTTCTTGCTGGCGGCATATCATGGGAAACATCCCTTTTCTTAAAGGGACAAGGCTGCGGCAAAGTGAGAAGTGGTCATGTGGCCATGTTTCCTTCTAATTAACTCTTCTTTTCAGTAAGAACCCCATGGCGCAGAGTGTTAAAGCTGCAGTACTGCAGTCCTAAGCTCTGCTCTTGACCTGAGTTCGATCCCCGTCGGAAGCTGGGTTTTCAGGTAGCCGGCTTGAGGGTGACTCAGCCTTCCATCCTTCCAAGGTTGGTAAAATGAGTACCCAGCTTGCTGGTGGGAAAGTGTAGATGACTGGCAAAGGCAATGGCAAACCACCCCATAAAAAGTCTGCCATGAAAACATTATGAAAGCAGCATCACCCCAGAGTCAGAAATGACTGGTGCTTGCACAGGGGACCTTTCCTTTCCTTCAGAAAGTACTTTACTGTTCCCAAGGCTTTTTTTGTTGCAGGAATTCCTTTGCATATTGGGGGTGTGGCCTAATATGCAAAGGAGTTCCTGATGTACACGCCCTGATGTAGCCAATCCTCATAGAGCTTACAGAGCTCTTACTACATGGCCTACTGTAAGGGGGTGTGGCCTAATATGCAAAGAAGTTCCTGCTATATAAAAAAGCCCTAATTGTTCCTATAAGAAATAGTACTTACCATGGGCACCATTCTTATATAATGATGGTTCAATTAATTTTTTTTTTAAAGGAGAAACACACACATGCACACAAACCTTCCAGCATTTCACAGATATTGAGAGTTAGCTATCAGGTTTCACTAAAAGGGACTACAGCAGCAGTTTTGTCTAAAGTAATTTCGATGGGAGTCAAATTCTTTAACTAATGTATGCTCTTGTTTCTTTGTGGATGTTTCCTGATTGGCAATTTACCTGCAAGGGGCCAGATTACAATCTAAGAGAAGAATGAGTGAATATCCCAATTCATTTTTTGCCCAAGCGTGAACTCTAGCCACCGGACACCAACCAAAACACCAATGTCAACAATTCTGGAAGGTGCTTGGAAAGAAATCCCCCATGGTTCCATAAATGTGAAAAAGCCACATAGATGATGCCTTACACACATTTCTCAGGATATTACTCAAGTGGCTTGGAACTGTTGCTATATATGTCCTCCCTGCAGTGGAGGTCAAACCATGGTAAGAATGTTGAGGTGTATGTTGAGGAGAATGCTGAGGGGGAAGTTGAGGAGAATGTTGAGGGGGATGTTGAGGGGGATGTTGAGGGGGAAGTTGAGGAGAATGTTGAGGTGTATGTTGAGGAGAATGTTGAGGGGGAAGTTGAGGAGAATGTTGAGGGGGATGTTGAGATAGTATGTCTACCTTTGCGATCTCCTTTGATCAAAAGCAATGTAAGCCCAGGATCCACTCCACTCTACAAACTCTAACGGCAGCCTGAGCACCTGTTTCATAGGCATTGACGTCTATTGCACAGGCCCTGATTGAACTTCCTAGAGGAGCTCTGGCTTCCCAGCGGCAGCTCTGCTCACCATTCAAAACAATCTGTACGTGAGAAATTGAACTGGTAAGCTGAGATACCACCATGACAAAGAAAGGGCCTCATTTGATATGCTGGGCAGTCACTTCCCGCCCAGCGTTTGCCACAGAAAAATGTGTCAAATGCTGATAACTGCATTTCTACTTGTGTCTGGTTCAATTGGTGTCCTCAGCAAGGTGTGTGCAGAGGCACTGTAAAAAGAGAGCGAGGAAATCCGATCGACTTCGTTTTCTGCTAGGCCCGGAAAGCTTACCGTAATTAGAGTAGCAATGTTCGAATCTACTTTTTAAACAGGAGTTAAAGGCCCGTCTTGAGGGTGTTTGTCCAAAAGAGCAGAGAAATCCAATTAATGATCACTAACTCAAAGAGGCACCTGCTGTGTGCGCGTTTGAGTCTGGCCCTTTTCAGGCAATTAATTCCAATGACCAAAATGTAAATATTTAAGGATGTTGCCGAGGCAGCATTTTCATGAAAAATCTATATTGCTAAAAGTCAGCTATGGAAACCCTTAATTACGAGGTACAGATTAAACTAGGCTGAAGGAGGAGAAGGAATAATTTCCAGCGCATCCTTCCTCATGACTCAGCTGCGTTCTCTTTGACAAACACGGAAATGGGAGGCACAGAAGAATAACAAGTAAATACAGAGACAACATCTGGCTGGCCCAGTATGGCTTTCAGATGAGCCGATACTCCAATTCAGACCACCAAGCTAACTCGGGATAATTATCAGCAGGGGTGGAATTCTAGCATATTAGACCACACACCTCTGATGCGGCCAATCTTCCAAGAGCTTACAAGGCTCTTTTTTGTAAGCTCTTAGAGGATTGACTACATCAGTGGGGTGTGACCAAATATACAAAGGAGCTCCTGCTAGAATTCCACCCCTGATGATCAGGCATGCAACAGGGCTTGGGCACCACCTAAGACTGGAGATACGGAGATGGTGCTTGGGGAGGACAAGGACCTCAGTGGGGCACTCTGCTGTAGAGAGCCAGTTTGGAGTAGTGGTTAAGTGTGTGGACTCTTATCTGGGTAGAACCGGGTTTGATTCCCCACTCCTCCACTTGCATCTGCTTGCATGGCCTTGGGTCAGCCATAGGTCTGGCAGAGGTTGTCCTTGAAAGGGCAGCTGCTGTGAGAGCCCTCTCCAGCCCCACCCACCTCACAGAGTGTCTGTTGTGGGGGAGGAAGGTAAAGGAGATTGTGAGCCGCTCTGAGACTCTTCGGAGTGGAGGGCGAGATATAAATCCAATATCTTCTTCTTCTTCTAGAGTCCAACCTCCTAAATATCTATTTTCTCCAAGGGAACTTATCTCTGTAAGTCTGCAGATGAGCTGTGTTTCTAGGGGGCCAGATCTGAGCCTCCATAGACAAGGTGGCATCCAGAGTCACGCCAAAACTCTCAATGGTGCCAGTGTTAAGGGCACACCATCAAGAGCCAGGAGTTGGCAACCCAACCACAGCACAATCCCCCACTCAGTTATAGAACCTCTGTATTACCCAGATTCAGTTTCAGTGAACTCTGCTTTAGCCATCCAACCACAGCCTTCAAACCCTCAACTAAGTCCATGGGAGTGGCATGACAGCTACCCGTCAACAGAAATAGCTGGGTGTCATTGGCATGTTGATGATACCCTAACCTGAAACCCCATGCTAATTGGGCAAGGGGGTGCATATAAATGTTAAATGACATCAGGGAGAGAAGTGCTCCTTGGGGGATCCAACCTTCCAGCAGGAACGTTGGAGACACTGTCCCTCTCAATGCTACCCTCTGTCCCCAACCATGGAGGAATGAGGCGAACCACTGCAGGGCTACCCCATGAATTCTAGCATCGCAAGGTAGTGACACAATAAGTGGCAGTCAACTGTGTTAAATGCTGCTGCGAGCAGAGTTGGCCCTAGGGCATCTGGTGCCCTAGGCAAGACCCCGCCCCTCACGGGCAAAGCCAGAGGGCAGGGAAGGCATGTGCTGGTTATCACCTTTAAAGCCCTATATGGCCTAGGACCTGCCTACCTGAAGGACCGTCTCTCCCCATATGTTCCCCAGAGAGTGCTGAGATCGGGAACCCAAAATCTTCTCGTTATCCCCGGGCCAAAGGAAGCCCGCCTACAATCTACCAGGGATAGGGCTTTCTCTGTAATGGCCCCTTCCTGGTCGAACCAGCTGCCAGAAGAGGTGAGGGCCCTGCGGGACCTTGCTCAGTTGCACAGGGCCTGTAAGACAACCCTCTTCCGGCTGGCTTATAACTAACCGGCATAGGAAACTAAGTGTAGCTCTACTAGACTTCTGCTTTGTTTTAATGATTTTTATATATATTTTAAATGTTTTTAATTGTGTAAATGCCTAAACTTAATATTGTTATGTCGGATTTCATGTGTTGTGAGCCGCTCTGAGCCACCTGGTGGGAAGGGCGGGATACAAATCATAAACTAAACTAAACTAAAACTAAACAGTGGTGTAGCAAGACTCTGAGTATATCAGAGAAGCCACACACTGCCCGGCTGCCATCGCTTTGCCTTTCAGAAGTGGAAGCAGAGCCTCCTGCTAGAATTCCACCCTTGATGATCAGGCATGCAACAGGGCTTGGGCACCACCTAAGACTGGAGATATGAAGATGGTGCTTGGGGAGGACAAGGACCTCAGTGGGGCACACCACTATGTGTGCCCTCCCTGCCCTCGGGCTTGGCCCATGGAGGGTGGAAGGAGGTGGGTGCTGTGCAGGAGGCCAGGCAGCAGGTGGCCTTTGCCCAGCTCCAAGAGGGCCTCTCCTCCCAGGTGATATCAGTTGCTCAGGAGGTGGGGGAGGGCAATTTGTCGTTCAACTAAAGGCAAGTCGAAATAGAGCTGTTTTGCAGGCCTTGAGGAACTGGGCAAGGTCCTGCAAGGCCCTTACATCTTCTGGGAGTTGGTTCCACCAGTGGGGGGCAGCAATTGAGAAGGCTCTTTCTCTGGTAGCCTTCAGTCTCGCCTCCCTCAGCCCGGGGATTGACAATAATACTTGGCAACTTTCATCAACTACAACAACATCAGGTGATGAAAGCATTTCTCAGAGGGCCCATGGGGTAGAGTTGTGGCTCAGTGGCAGAGCATCTTCCTGTAACGCAGAAGGTCTCGAGTTCGATCCCAGGCTCCTCTTCTTAACGAGATGAGGTAGAAGGTGATATGAAAGGCTTCTTCCTGAGAGCCACTGCCGCTCAGAGCGGAGAACATTGACCTTGATGGACCTCATTCTTCCTCGTTCCAAGGCACCTTCATGTGTTCATGTACAAGTCCGTATTTGTAGAGCTTTTACAGTGCAGGAAGAAGGACAGGCTTGTATCAGCTTCTACTAGCTAATTACAGGGGAGGATTCTACTTTCAAAATCTTGGCAGCAGGCAGGATGGCACTTAAGTCGGGACCCACTTTATTTTATGAGCTGCTTCCCGCACGAACTCGTTCCTTTGAGTGGCACTGGAACCACTGACACAATGTGATTCCCAACACTATTTGCAACTAAAGCTAGCCCAGGCAGCGAACATCGTTCTTCTGTTCAGCTCGGCGGGGATGAAAGTTGCCAAGTATCATCTCAGATCGCCAAACCCGAAACAAACAAAACTCCCAGGTAATGGTGTCAGTCAGTGTTTATTATAACTACCCTAGGCCAGGTAAAAAAAAAAAAAAAGCACAAATGTATCAGTAATAAAAAGCACACATCTGTCAACGGTATACTACTAAATACAAGGTGAAGGTCATCCCCTGTGCAAGCACCAGTCGTTTCTGACTCTGGGGTGATGTTGCTTTCACATCGTTTTCACGGCAGACTTTTTATGGGGTGGTTTGCCATTGCCTTCCCCAGTCATCTACACTTCCCCTCCCAGCAAGCTGGGTACTCATTTTACCCACCTCGGAAGGATGGAAGGCTGAGTCAACCTGAGCCAGCTACCTGAACCAGCTTTCGCTGGGATCGAACTCAGGTCATAACTCAAGGAAAAGGAAAAGGAAAGGTCCCCTGTGAAAGCACCAGTCGTTTCTGACTCTGTGGTGATGTTCCTTTCACATCGTTTTCATGGCAGACTTTTTTACGGGGTGGTTTGCCATGGCCTTCTCCAGTCATCTACGCTTTCCCCCGGCAAGTTGGGGACTCATTTGACCGACCTTGGAAGGATGGAAGGCTGAGTCAACCTCAAGCCGGCTACTTGAACCCAGCTTCCACCAGGATCAAACTCAGGTCATGAGCAGAGCTTAGGACTGCAGTACTGCAGCTTTACCACTCTGCACCACGGGGCTCTTCATACTACTAAAACACATGTCCATATAATACAACATTAAAATCCGGATGAAATTTTAGTACATAGCAGTAGTTAACTGTAATAGCGCCACAAAATCTACGCCAAAAGAGAAAGCTCCTATGATTTAAAACTATTCTTCTGTTGGATCACTTGGGGGCAAAACCTAGCTGTCACTCTATTGATTGCTGGCATTTCATCAACCAGCAGTTTCCGCAGAGATTTCTTATGTGTTTGCACCTTGGACTGTTCCAAAATATGGAGAATTGTCTTGTCCCTAACTTCCTTATAGAGGGGACAATGAATAAGAATATGTTCCAGTGTTTCCACCTCACCAATGGGGCATGTACAGATTCTTTCACTGTATGGGGTCCTTCGATATCTCCCTTCTGTTAGGTGATGGTGAATGGACAGCAATTGGGAAACTTTTGTCATCTCTCCATGCTAGCTGATCAACTGTGATGAATCGAGGCAACATCTGATATGCAGATCGAGGGAGTGATTAGTTCACAACGCCCCAGATCAAAATAATTCTTAGCCTAGTTTGCTGTCTCTTGAAAATTATATTTTCAACAATTCAGTGGGAGAGACGGCTGCAGCCATGGTGGAATACAGGAGCAACACAGGGCAGTGAAAACCGCTGATAGGCAGTCTGTTTTCACATTATGGATTTTAATTTGGGTCTCCAACATTTAGAGGTAAAAGAAGAAGACTGCAGCTTTATACCCCGCCCTTCTCTCTGAATCAGAGTCTCAGAGTGGCTTTCAATCTCCTTTACCTTCCTCCCCCCACAACAGACACCCTGTGAGGTGGGTGGGGCTGAGAGGACAACTCCTGCAAGAGCTATGGCTGACCCAAGGCCATTCCAGCAGCTGCAAGTGGAGGAGTGGGGAATCAAACCCAGTTCTCCCAGATAAGAGTCCGCACACTTCACCACTACACCAAACTGGCTCTCCAGTTCAGGTTTGATTTGCTCTAGAACCCATTTATTTGTCTTTTTGGTAGCTCACAGCATCCATAAAACTCTCTTCAACACCACATTTCAAATGCATCAAATTTCTTCCACTCACCTTTCTTCCTTGTCCAACTTTTGCACCTGCACATACTGTAGTATTGTGAAATACTATGGCTTGAAGTAACTGGATCTTGGTTGCAGATTATTTTGAAGGGCAGCTGCCGAAAACACTCCATCTGCTCTGTGTTGTCTCTAAGTGCTTCCCACAAGCAGCAGCGGTTCAAAACATCTTGAGTGAATTTCTAAGTAAACTGATTTTACAGTTTGCTTTGGGGCACTCTCTTTACAATTTTTCCCCCCTGACCAAATGCTCAACAATACACCAGGTCAACAAATTGCATCCTATTGTACAACAGTAATCTTTGAACCACATTATACGATCAAGACATCTGATGGCTAAGACTTTCCTCGAGAAACACCGCACTTTCTGACATATTGGCTTAGCACTCAACTACTTGCCTGGGGAAAGCACTTTTGCCTGCAGAAGAGGAACAATTCCCCCCTCCCACTGGAAACCCCTGTCTTCTATGCCCCTGCATGGAAGGTTTTCACCGGGCACATGGTAGGGTTGCCAAGTCCAATTCAAGAAATATCTGAGAACTTTGCGGGTGGAGCTAGGAGATTTTGGGGGTGGGAGGCAGGAGCGAGGTTGTGGCATAATTGAACTCCAAAGGGAGCTCTGGCCATCACATTTAAAGGGGCTGCACATCTTTATACGCCTTCCCTCCGTTGGAAATAATGAAGGATAGGGGCACCTTCTTTTGAGGATCATAAAATTGGACCCCCTGGTCCA
This sequence comes from Heteronotia binoei, assembly GCF_032191835.1. Taxonomy (NCBI): domain Eukaryota; kingdom Metazoa; phylum Chordata; class Lepidosauria; order Squamata; family Gekkonidae; genus Heteronotia; species Heteronotia binoei. The sequence goes on from NC_083229.1 coordinate 124,410,084, forward strand.
ATCCTTTTGAAACCTGGGGGGTGTATTTTGAAGAGAGGCACCTGATGCTATGCTGCAAATTTGGTGCCTCTGCCTCAAAAACAGCCCCCCCTCAAGAGCCCCAGATAACCGCAGATCAATTCACTATTATACCATATGGGAATCGATCTCCATGGGGAATAATGGAGTGCCCAGCAGATATTTCCCTCCCCCCCCCGATGACCTTGAAGTGGACGGAGGGCCTCCAAACTGGGGGATCCCCTGCCCCCACCTGGGGATTAGCAACCCTAGCACATGGGCTGCAGTGGGAGGGAAAAGTCTGGAAAATTCCTTTCCCTTGAGCACTGCTTTACTCATGTAGAATCTTTGTGTTTCTTGTTGACCTTCTGTGCATTAATTGCCACTTGGTGCCTCCTACCATTATCTCCTTAGCCCTTTTCAATCCAGTTCAATTCAAGTCAATAACCTTTATTGGCATGATAGCAGCATAACAGGGAACCAACCCATCCATCAAATGGGAATTTGCAACTACATTAAGCACCTCCTAGATGCTAGATATACATATATATCCCGCCCTCCGCTCCGAAGAGTCTCAGAGCGGCTCACAATCTCCTTTACCTTCCTCCCCCACAACAGACACCCTGTGAGGTAGATGAAGATATTGGATTTATATCCCACCTCCACTCCGAAGAGTTTCAGAGTGGCTCACAATCTCCTTTCCCTTCCTCCCCCACAACAGACACCCTGTGAGGTGGATGAAGATATTGGATTTATATCCCGCCCTCCACTCCGAAGAGTCTCAGAGCAGCTCACAATCTCCTTTCCCTTCCTCCCCCACAACAGACACCCTGTGAGGTGGATGAAGATATTGGATTTATATCCCGCCCTCCACTCCAAAGAGTGGAGCCCGTTTGGGCGGCGAGCTTATTTTAGCTCGCCCGCGGAGCCTGATGGACCCAGAACGGTTCCTGACGGCTCTGCGGGATCCCTGGCCCCCTGGCGATTCCCTTGATGACCTGGTGGAGTCTTGGAATGATAGGCTCGCCGGGCCCATCGATGAGATCGCACCTAGACGTCCTCTGCGCCCTCTCTCAAGGCCGACACCTTGGTATAAGCAGGAGTTGCGGCATTTGAAACGGGGACTCAGACGACTAGAGAGGCAATGGCGGCGTACTCGAGATGAAGCGATTCGAACATCTTATAGAGAGTTTATGAAGTCCTATGAGATGGCAGTCAAGGCCGCAAAGAAAACATACTTTGCGGCGGAGATTGCGTCCGCAACTTCGCGCCCGGCACAACTGTTCAATACAATTCGGACTCTTACAACACTGCCACAGGGCAGACCAAATTTTAATGAATTGGAAATTGGCTGTGAGGCTTTTGCGAACTTTTTTGCGGATAAAATTGCATCGCTCCGTTCCGACTTCCCTGCCATATTAGATACAGCTAGCGAACCTGAGGCTCCGTGCCTGTCTTCGGATCATGTTCTGGATGGCTTCGATGCGCTCAGCCTGGAAGAAGTTGACAGGATCCTCCTATCTGCACGCCCAACAACTTGTAAATTGGACCCGTGCCCCTCCTGGCTTATTAAGACCTGCCAGAGGGAGCTAAGATATCCTATACGGGATATCATAAATAGATCCCTATTGGAGGGGCATTTTCCATCAGTGCTTAAAGAGGCGGTGGTCCGCCCCCTCTTGAAAAAAACAACGTTAGATCCGGCCGAATTGGCACACTATCGGCCGGTCTCGAATTTGCCCTTTTGGGGTAAACTTATTGAGAGGGCAGTGGCGTCGCAGCTACAGATGACCTTCAGCGGCATCTGGATCAAGGCGGCTCGGCGGTGCTGATGTTGTTAGACCTATCGGCAGCGTTCGATACAGTCAACCATCGGCTTCTGGCGTGCCGCCTTGCCGACGCGGGGATTCAGGGGCTGGCCTTGCAATGGCTTTCCTCTTTCCTGACGGTCGGGGACAAAGGGTGGCGATTGGGGAAGAGCTGTCCCAGAGACACACGCTTGATTGCGGAGTGCCTCAAGGGGCGGTACTTTCCCCGATGTTATTTAACATCTATATGCGCCCCCTTGCCCAGATTGCCCGAAGGTATGGGCTGGGTTGTCATCAGTATGCTGATGACACCCAGCTCTATCTGCTCATGGACGGCCGGCCTGCCTGCGCCCCAGAAAATCTGGACCGGGTGTTACAGGCAGTGGCTAGGTGGCTTAGGCTGAGCGAGCTGAAGCTGAATCCGGCGAAGACAGAGGTCCTTTGCTTGGGTCGTTGTGGCCCGGGAAAGGAAATCCCCCTGCCAGTTTTTGACGGCGCGCCGTTGATAGCGGCAAGCAGGGTCAAAAGTTTGGGGGTACTATTGGAGCCTTCACTGACAATGGAGGCTCAGATAGCAGCCACTGCCAAGTCCGCATTCTTTCATCTTAGGCGGGCGAAGCAGTTGGCCCCCTTCCTGGAACGCGACGACCTAGCAACAGTGATCCATGCTACGGTCACCTCGAGGTTGGACTACTGTAATGCCCTCTACATGGGGCTACCCTTGTGTCGGACCCGGAAATTGCAGTTGGTGCAGAATGCCGCTGCCCGGCTGCTATTAGGGCTCCCAAGATGGGAGCACATTCGGTCGGGGCTTCGGGATCTGCACTGGCTGCCAATAACATTCCGAGTCCAGTACAAGGTGTTGGTCATTACCTTTAAAGCCCTATATGGCCTAGGACCTGCCTACCTTAGGGACCGTCTCTCCCCACACATTCCCCAGAGAGTACTACGATCGGGTTCACAAAACCTGTTAGTAATCCCCGGGCCAAAGGAGGCCCGCCTGAAATCCACCAGGGATTGGGCCTTTTCGGTAATGGTGCCTTACTGGTGGAACCAGCTGCTGGAAGAGGTGAGGGCCCTGCAGGACCTAGGGCAGTTCCGCAGGGCCTGTAAGACAGCCCTCTTCTGGCAGGCCTATAACAACTAACTGACAATGAGAATATCTTCTGGATGGAACTAAAAATGCATTTATGGACCGCAGCTTTTTATTCTTATTTTTATGTCTTATTAATTATGGTTTTAACTTTGTTATGTAAATGTTTTTAAGCTGAATTTATGTGAATTAAAATGTTGTAAGCCGCCCTGAGCCACTTTGGTGGGAAGGGCGGGATATAAGTCTAAATATAAATAAATAAATAGATAGATAGATAGATAGATAGATAGATAGATAGATAGATAGATAGATAGATAGATAGATAGATAGATAGATAGATAGATAGATAGATAGATAGATAGATAGATAGAGAGTCTCAGAGTGGCTCACAATCTCCTTTACCTTCCTCCCCCACAACAGACACCCTGTGAGGTAGATGAAGATATTGGATTTATATCCTGCCCTCCACTCCGAAGAGTCTCAGAGCGGCTCACAATCTCCTTTACCTCCCCCCCACCCCCACAACAGGCACCCTGTGAGGTAGATGAAGATATTGAATTTATATCCTGCCCTCCACTCCGAAGAGTCTCAGAGCAGCTCACAATCTCCTTTACCTTCCTCCCCCACAATGGACACCCTGTGAGGTAGATGAAGATATTGAATTTATATCCTGCCCTCCACTCCGAAGAGTCTCAGAGTGGCTCACAATCTCCTTTACCTTCCCCCCCCCCCACAACAGGCACCCTGTGAGGTAGATGAAGATATTGGATTTATATCCTGCCCTCCACTCCGAAGAGTCTCAGAGCGGCTCACAATCTCCTTTACCTTCCTCTCCCACAACGGACACCCTGTGAGGTGGGTGGGGCTGGAGAGGGCTCTCACAGCAGCTGCCCTTTCAAGGACAACCTCTGCCAGAGCTCTGGCTGACCCAAGGCCATGCCAGCAGGTGCGAGTGGAGGAGTGGGGAATCAAACCCGGTTCTCCCAGATAAGAGTCCACACACTTAACCACTACACCAAACTGAGTTAACCACTACACCAAATTTATATATATATATATATATATATATATATATAAATTGCAACAGTTTCAAATTTCAATTACCAATTGTTTCCAAGTTGGCGACAGGAAGACAATTTTATATTTGTCGGGCTTTGCTGTTTGCTCACTCAAACAGGGGTCAATGAGTACGGAGCGCAGGTCAGGGTAAAAAGTACAGTTTAGGAACACACGTTCTAAAGTTTCTATCTCTGGACATGCACAAGTGCACAGTCGGTTGGCATAGGGAGTTTTATGGAATCTTCCAAGAAGTATTGCGGATTGCACATTGAGCCTAGCTTGTGAACAGGCTCTGCATTGCCAGGGGGCCGTTAGGCATGTATTCAGCCCTATACCCAGGAGGTAAAACCCCCGAACTCAAGGGTGAACATCTGCCTTCGGCAAGGCTTTCGAGAACCTGGAATTCAATATCAACCAACCTTTGCCTGATCAATAAGAAAGCTGATTTTTCCCTCAGCCCTTCTCATGAACTGTTCCCATTCATCTTCAGTGCATCCAGAAAATGAACGCTGAGCTAAGTTATGCGTCTTCCTTTCATACAGTTAAGGAGAGAAAGAGAAGAAGCAGCAACTTTGCTGCAAGGCCAGTTACAAACGTAGCTTGCTCCTTGTAAGTGCAGAAATCAACTCCCCAGAGGGGTACGCCATTAAACATGAGGAGGGATACAGAAAGTACACAAAACACATCCCCACATTCAAAAATGCATTTTAAACACTGTCCCCCGCCCTGAGAATAGGTCCAAAATGTTGGGGGGGGGGTTTGGGGGGGAGGGGGACTTTTAAAATGATGCAAACCCCTTTTAAAATGATGCAAAACCGAAAGTTTTTAGGATTCGCCATGGCGCTCATTAGGGTGGCATGCTGTGAAAAATGTCCCTTTCGGTATCATGAGGAATATCAGCTCCTCTGCTTCTGCTTCAATACACATTCTATAACCTACAAATGTTGCCACATTGTTCCCTTTCCAGGTCATCAAGAATATGTTAAAGACTCCATGAATACAGTTCCAAGTTTACCGCCTATCTTTTATTGCCAGTTATTCATCTTTCAAGAAGGGGTCCAAAAAGAAGTTCCTGGGCAAATATCTATATAAGGGAAAGTGTAATAATAATTAGGCAGTGTCTGGTGGTAGTAGTAGTAGTAGTAGTAGTAGTAGAAGAAGAAGAAGAAGAAGAAGAAGAAGAAGAAGAAGAAGAAGACGACGACGATGAAGACGACAATATTGGATTTATATCCCACCCTCCACTCCAAATCTCAGAGTCACAGAGCGGTCACAATCTCCTTTACCTCCCCCTCCCCCACAACAGACACCCTGTGAGGTAGGTGAGGCTGAGAGAGCTCTTACAGCAGCTGCCCTTTCAAGGACTACTCCAACAAGAGTTACGGCTGACCCAAGGCCATTCCGGCAGTTGCAAGAGGAGTGGGGAATCAAACACGGTTCTCCCAGATAAGAGTTCGCGCACTTCACCACCACACCAAACTGAGAAGAAGACCCAGAAAGCAGCAGCAAGAAGACAGAATAGTGAGGTTAGCACCTTCTCTCTTTGTAAGGCTGAGTCCAGACCGGCACTTTAAGCCGAGACAGGGACGGCCCCTGTGTGGCTCAAAAAAATGCAGACTGCATGATCACATCTGCCCAGTGGCCTATTCCCATTCTCACCTCATCCCTCACTGTCCATAGAGCACCTTAAAAAGACAGGATAGTGTGAGGCGTTTCTGAGGTGCCTTTCCCGACCATCTGGATGGCCAGGAAACACCCAGGGAGTGGCAGTAAGACTCATGAGTGCTGTGGACATTCTTCCAAGGTGCCCATGGCCTGTACCTCTTCCAGCAGGAGGTTACACATCATCTGGATGCCCCAGGGCACTTCTGTTTGTGCCGGCTTACTTCTGAGTCAGCATGCTGCTGCCCCAAGCCAGTGGTCTGGATCTTGATTAAGTGTTCATTCCTTGACAGTATCAGGTAATGTCTTGCTTCTTCTTAAAAGTTCCGCACTCAGTCCTTCTCTCTCTCTCTCTTTCTCTCTCTCCCCCCTAGAGATGTAGTCAGTCAGACACCTTTACTAGCATGCTAGATAGGTAGTTAGGATTAGGGCTTTTTTTTGTAGCAGGAACTCCTTTGCCTATTAGGCCACACACCCCTGATGTAGCCAATCCTCCTGGAGCTTACAGGGCTCTTCTTCCAGGGCCTCCTGAAAGCTTCAGGAGGATTGGCTACATCAGGGGTGTGTGGCCTAATATGCAAAGGAGTTCCTGCTACCCCCCCCCCCCAAAAAAAAAGCCCTGGATAAATACATGCCACTGTGGCAAAGTTTCTCCAGGCAGCTCTACTTATAGATAGATAGATAGATAAATTTATTGTCATTGTTCTCAACAAAAAGAGAGCAACGAAATGAGGTGCTCTTCCACAAAACATACCGACACATCAAACACACATATTCATATTCATACCATTTAAATACATCTAAAACCATTTAAACCATTAAAACCATTAAAACCATTTAAATACATCTAAAACAGATAAACATTCATAAAACCATTAAAACCATTTAAATATATCTAAAACAGATAATCCTTCATAACCCTGCATTTAGCCTAACCACAGAACTTGGATAGAAACTGTCCTTAAATCTGTTTGTCCTAGCCTTAAACACTCTATATCGTCTACCTGACAGTAAGATCTCAAATAACAAATGGCCCAGATGTGAAGGGTCCCTTAGGATCATTTGTATCTTCCTTTTACATCCCATATTATACAGATCCACCAATGAGGGGAGAGAACATCCACAAATCTTTTGTGCTCTTCTCGTCACTCTTTGGAGCACCCTTCTCTCTGCTTCCGTGCAGCTCCCAAACCACGCGCAGAGGCAATAAGATAAAATGCTCTCAATGGAACTACGATAAAAGGCAACCAGCAGACTCCCTGACAGTTGTAGTGATCTTAAGAGTCTTAAGTAATATAGTCGTTGCTGGGCCTTTTTCTCTAGAGCTAAAGTATTTGCCCCCCATGTTAGATCCTGTTTCATGGTAATTCCCAGAAACTTCCATTCTGTCACCTGTTCTACCATAACACCATCAATAAACAACGGCTGGATGTCCAAACTATTCTTCCTGTAATCCACTATAATTTCCTTCGTCTTATTTATATTAAAAATAAGATTATTTACTTTACACCAAAGGGACAGCTGTTGAACTTCCCTCCTATACGCAGACTCATTATCCTCAGAGATGAGCCCTACCAACGTTGTATCATCTGCGTACTTAATGATTTTGTTACTCAGACTGCTAGAAACACAATCAGACGTGTGAATAGTGAAAAGAAGTGGTACTATGGTAAACTAAGCTATTTTATAATCATTTAATTCATAACTTTTTTAAAAATGGAACTGAAAGATGGAATCTGTTTTTAATGCATGTGTTTGTAAGCTCCAGGAGGATTGGCTACATCAAGAGGGTGTGGCCTAATATGTAAAAGAGTTCCTGCTACAGAAAAAGCCCTGGTTAAGGTTTCTCTTTACCATCTGTCCCTTCTCTTTACCATCAAGTATATTAGTTCCTAATAAACCATTATTTATACTTTAATCAGGTGGTGCATCTTTCCTGTGTTAATGACACTTGTGAAGAATTTCATTTTCTCCTGGAGGGAGGTTGGCAGGCAGTGGTTACCCGCCTCCCTACTTCCCCTTAGTTAATGAGTGGGCAGAGTCAGTTCAACAGACAGACTCCAGCTATAGAAACGCTAATGACCGTGCCAGGAAAATCCCTTGAGGGATTTGGTGCTAGGAGGACCAGGTCAAAGGGGTGGAGAGAATGATGGGTGGAGACACAGAATTAATAATAAAAAAATGCTTCTAGAAGGGCTTTTTGGCTCCTGGTGCTGGACCTTCAAGAAGGGGCAGCTCGCTGGCTAGGCTGTTCAGTGCAGCAACCATGTTCCTTCAGACCACGGCCTCGCAGGTAAATGGAACAGCCAGGGATCAGACTTGCAGCTTTGTCAGAGTATTGTGCCTGCTCTACTTTAGAAGGAGAAGAGATTGGATTTATATCCCCACCTTCACTCAGAGTGCTTTACAATCTTCTTTCCATACTGAGGTATCCCTACAGAGTCCCTCAGATCAGAAAAGAAGCTGACAGATATCAAAATACCCGGATGATAGTTTCCTTTCAGTCAGTGCTAGAAGAAGGAGGAGGAGGAGGCGAAGGAGAATATGATGATATTGGATTTATAACCCACCCTATACTCTGAGTCTTAGAATCTCAGAGTGGTCACAGTCTTCAGTCCTTTACCACCACCACCCCCCCACAACAGACACCCTGTGAGGTTGGTGGGGCTGAGAGAACTTTTTACAGCAGCTGTCCTTTCAAGGACAACTCCTGTGAAAGCTATGGTTGACCCAAGGCTATTCCAGCAGCTGCAAGTGGAGGAGTTGGGAATCAAACCCGGTTCTCCCAGATAAGAGTCCACGCACTTAACCACTACACCAAACTGACTCTCCAGAAACATAAAGTCCATCAACAGCTTGCCTCCTGTCGAACAAAGCATGGGAAATCACTCATCGTTAACACCCTCCCCTTCATTGTAATTATTTGTTATATTTGCTTCCCATCTTTTCTCCAAGGAGTTGAACATGAGTGGGGTGATCCTACCTACCAGTCAAAACGAGGCAAAGAATTCCAATCTGTCCCCTCATTTCTCCTTTTCACTTCAGCATCCTTATCTGAGAAACTACTATAAAACCTGATCAGACTCTGAGGAGATATCTTAGCTCTGTAACAAGAAAAGGAAACTGTTCTGTCTTGTTACCTAACAGCAGAAAAATTGAAGAGATCTTGACAGAAGTATTTTACAGTGTTTGTAGACTTAAAAAAACCAATCAGAACTCCTAATTAAATAATAACACATATTACTTTGGACTTGACAATACTGTCTGTGCCAATTATAACAAGCTAATTGTAATTCCAAAACTGTGTGAAGCTTAGTAAAATTTATGGACAATGTTACAAAATCTAGGAGCTTGTTTAGGAAATTAATTCCCAGTGAGGAAATCAATGGTGTCTTAAGAAGTTTGCAAGTTGAAAATATTCTCAAATGCTGCATGAATGACACTCTAATGACATTCCAGTGTTGGCAAGGATTTATCAGTAGGTCAAATGAAAATTAAAAATTGTCTTATCCTATATGAACCCGCTTTGAAGATGGAATCATCAATGGGATTTTTTTGTTTGTTTGAGTGGCCCTGGCTTCTGAGTTCAGATGGTTGGCTAATGAAGCAAGGCCATCTCCGTGGTGATGCCCCTATTACGTAATTAATTTCTTAAGCATCTTTCCATTATGCTGTTTCCATTATCATTGGGGCTGCAAGCAAAGCTTTAAAAATATCCTTCCTTCCTTCCTTCCTTCCTTCCTTCCTTCCTTCCTTCCTTCCTTCCTTCCTTCCTTCCTTCCTTCCTTCCTTCCTTCCTTCCTTCCTTCCTTCCTTCCTTCCTTCGTGGTAGTTTCAACCACTGTGGAAAGTGAGAAGTGCTTGCCTACTCCAGAACTGCTGATTTCGGGGGGGGGGGGGTGTTGAAAGAAGAAGAAGAAAAAGAAGACTGCAGATTTATACCCTTCCCTTCTCTCTGACTAGGAGCCCTGTGATGCAGAGTGTTAATGCTGCAGCACTGCAGTCCAAAACTCTGCTCACGACCTGAGTTTGATCCCAGTGGAAGCTGGGTTTTCAGGTAGCAGGCTCGAGGTTGACTCAGCCTTCCATCCTTCCGAGGTCTGTAAAATGAGTACTCAGCTTGCTGGGGGGAAAGTGTAAATGACTGGGGATGGCAATGGCAAACCACCCCGTAAAAAGTCTGCCGTGAAAACGTTGTGAAAGAAATGTCACCCCAGAGTTGGAAACGACTGGTGCTTGCACAGGGGACCTTTCCTTTTCCTTCTCTCTGAATCAGAGACTCAGAGCAGCTTACAATCTCCTATATCTTCTCCCCCCACAATAGACACCCTGTGAGTTGGGTGGGGCTGAGAGGGCTCTCACAGCAGCTGCCCTTTCAAGGACAACTCCTACGATAGCTATGGCTAACCCAAGGTTGTTCCAGCAGCTGCAAGTGGAGGAATGGGGAATCCAACCCGGTTCTCCCAGATTAGAGTCGGTACATTTAACCACTACATCAAACTGGCTACACTACACCGAGAGCCGAGTTATATTGAGGTGATGAGAGAGGAGGTCCTATGACTGATAGACAATTTAAAAATTGTCACCAGGCCTGGATGACATACATCCAAGAGTTCTGAAAGAACTCAAATGTGAATTTGTAGATCTGACAAAATAGGTAATCTTTCCTTAAAATCTGCCTCAATTCCTGAGGACTGGAAGGTAGCTAATCTCACCCCCATCTTTAAAAAGAGTTCCAGAGGAGATCCAGGAAATTACAGGCCAGTCAGTCTGACGTCAATACTGGGAAAGTTGGTGGAAACTCTTATTAAAGAGATAATTAGTAAACACATGGATGAACAAAAGCTATTGAGAAAGACTCAGCATGGATTCTGTTGAGAATGTCACTATGGGATAGTGAGTCAGTCACTCTCAGCTACTTCTTCTAACTTTATAGGGTTCCTGTAAGGATTTAATAGAGGAGGGGAGATCTGGGTATGCTACCCTGAATTCCTCAGAATAAAAGCAAGTTAAACATGTGATCCATAAATAAACGTTAGTCCAGGCAATTGCACTAAACTACCTCTCCTTCTAAAGTAAAGCCCCCTCCCTTCAACATAATTCATGGCCACTCCAGGGCGTAGCTAGGATTTTTTAGATGGGGGTGGCTTTTAAAAATTCAGGGGGCATCTGAATTTTTTTTTTTTAAAAAAAACAACTCCTCTCAACTAAAAAAATTGATGTCCCCCTCCCCTCCTGGCTGTGGCCTTCACTCTCCACCTCTGCCGAGGCTTGAAGGCCGCCTCTGCCGGCAATCCAAATCGCACGGGAGGACTGGCAGAAGCAGCCGCATGCCTCCCGATGCGGTTCATAAGCCCCTCCGACCAGCTGGTTGGTGGGGCTTTTAAATCGCACAAGGGCTGTCCCGTCTCTCCTTCCCCGCAATCGAAATCACATGGGAGATTCAGCGGGAGCAGCCGCCAACCTCCTCACACAATTCCAAGGTCCCGCTGACCAGCTGGTTGGTGAGGGCCTATAAATCACACAGGGAGGTGGACAGCTGCTCCTACTGCCTCTCCTGCATGATTTGGATTGCAGGGAGGGAGGAGTCTTAGTGGATCTTGGGATCTTAGTGGATCATATGCTGAACATGAGTCAACAGTGGCTAAAAAGGCAAATGCAATTTTGGGCTGTATCAACAGAAGTATAGTGTCCAGATAACGTGATGTGATAGTATCGCTTTACTCTGCTCTGGTAAGTCCTCACCTGGAGTATTGTGTTCAGTTTGGGGCACTGCATTTTAAGAAGGATATAGACAAGAGGAGGGCAACAAAGATTGTGAGGGGTCTGGAGACCAAGTCCTATGAGGAAAGGTTGAAGGAGCTGGGGAGGTTTAGCCTGGAGAGGAGGCGGCTGAGAGGTGATATGGTCACCATCTTCAAGTACTTGAAGGGCTCACATATAGAGGATGGTGTGGAATTGTTTTCTGTGGTCCCAGAAGGTAGGACCAGAACCAGTGGGTTGAAATTAAATCAAGAGTTTCCGGCTCAACACTAGGAAGAACTGACCATTAGAGTGATTCCTCAGTGGAACAGGCTTTCTTAGGAGGAGGTGGTCTCTCCTTCATTGGGATTTTTTAAACACAGGCTAGATGGCCATTTGAAAGCAATGAAGATCCTGTGAATTTAGGGTGAGGTGTTTGAGAGTTTCCTGCATTGTGCAGGGAGCTGGACTAGATGACCCTGGAGGTCACTTCCAACTCTATGATTCTAGGAGGCTGTGGCAGAGGCACAGGGAGTGAAGGCCCCCAGTTGGAGGCCCTGGGTCAGGGGCCCTGCCCTAGGGTGGCCAAGTCCCCCGCAGCCATAGAGTTTTCCTTCCCAAATTGCTAGACTGTCCAGGAAAACCCTAGAGTTTCCCCAGAAGCTCCTAGAATGGTCAGCACATGGCATGCAGGCTGGTGGGTTGGGAACCTCCCGGGTAGGGGAACCCCTGGCCCAGCCCGGGAACTTGGCTGCTCTACCCTGCCCAGAAGTCAGGACAGGGCCCCCATATGAACATAGGAACATAATGTCAAGCATGGTGAAATTCCATTGATAATTGATTGTTATAGGGTCCTACCTAAAACTGGTCTGTGAAGCATCATGGAGGACCCAGGTTTGCTAGCTTTGTTATTCTTTCCCTTCCCCCACCTTGTTTTATTGCCTATAATTAGAAGTAGTGAGAACTGAAACTAACATGAGAAGAAGTAATCAGCACCTTCCCATACATTCCTGGTAGGGAGTGTGGTACATCTGGGGAAAGCAAGGATGAAGTAAGCCTTAAAAGTATTGTATCAATGTACTGGCAGCATTACTCTCAAGAACCTGTTACACAGAAAGTATCGGTCTATCAATAAACACAGTCTTTGTATCAACTTTGACTCATCATTGAAACATAAGAGAAGCCATGTTGGATCAGGCCAATGGTCCATCCAGTCCAACACTCTGTGTCACACAGTGGCCAAAAAAATTATATATATTTTCACACACACACACACACTGTGGCTAATAGCCACTGATGGACCTCTGCTCCATATTTTTATCTAACCCCCTCTTGAAGCTGGCTATGCTTGTAGCCACCACCACCTCCTGTGGCAGTGAATTCCACATGTTAATTACCCTTTGGGTGAAGAATTACCTCCTTTTATCCCTTTTAACCTGACTGCTCAGCAATTTCATCGAATGCCCATGAGTTCTTGCATTGTGAGAAAGGGAGAAAATGACTTGTTTCTCTACTTTCTCCATCCCATGCATAATCTTGTAAACCTCTATCATGTCACGCCGTAGTCGATGTTTCTCCAAGCTAAAGAGCCCCAAGCGTTTTAACCTTTCTTCACAGGGAAAGAGTTCCAACCCTTTAATCATTCTAGTTGCCCTTTTCTGGACTTTTTCCAATGCTATAATAGCCTTTTTGAGGTGCGGTGGCCAGAATTGTACACAGTATTCCAAATGAGACCGCACCATCGATTTATACAGGGGCATTATGATACTGGCTGATTTGTTTTCAATTCCCTTCCTAATAATTCCCAGCATGGTGTTGGCCTTTTCTATTGCAATCACACACTGTCTTAATATTTTCAGTGAGTTAGCTACCATGACCCCAAGATCTCTCTCTTGGTTTGTCTCTGCCAGTTCACACCCCATCAACTTGTATTTGTAGCTGGGATTTTTGGCCCAATGTGCATTACTTTGCACTTGGCCACATTGAACCTCTGCCACATTGACACCCACTCACCCAGCCTCAACAGATCCCTTTGGAGTGCCTCACAATCCTCTCTGGTTCTCACCACCCTAAACCATTTAGTGTGATCTGCAAACTTGGCCACTTCACTGCTTACTCCCAACTCCAAATCATTTATGAATAAATTAAAGAACATGGGACCCAATACTGAGCCCTGCGGCACCCCACTGCTTACCGTCCTCCACAGCAAAGACTGCCCATTTATACTCACTCTCTGTTTCCTATTAATTAGCCAGTTTTTGATCCATAAGAGGGCCTGTCCTTTTACTCCATGACTCTCAAGCTTACTAAGGAGCCTTTGATGAGGAACTTTATCAAAAGCTTTCTGGAAGTCATGCTGCTCTATGGCTATGGGCCTCGGTCACTCTTGAATCCTTTTCTATTTCCCTCTATTCAGACTGCTAGAAAACCACCAAGACAGAAGGATTTCCTTTCTCCTTTTGCATTCTTTTGAACTGAAAAAAACAAACAAACAACAACACTTCATTAGGATGTTATTTTGTTTTATGTTTTCTGAAGGATCCCTTAAGTATCTGAACACTTTGGTACAATTGTCGGATTTCTATTATCCAATCTCGATTTTCTTCTTTTATTCCCTCACTCATTAAAGTGTAAAACTTTATCCTCATGTCTTGGGGGCTCATTGGCTAGTTAATGGAGTAGTACTGATACTTTGATATTAAGTGTGGCTAAGCAAGCTTGAACTATTTATATTTTAGTTCAATGTGACTGATGGGGTTGCTGGCTATTGAGCAGTGGGGGCAGTAGAATGTGCACATAAACAGCAGGAGACATGGATTAGAGTAGATCCTTCTTGGAGTTTTGCTTACTAAGGCAACCTAGGAACTTCAAGGGTGGGGGGAATCCTCCATGGTACACAAAATGTGCCCGGAAGTGCCAAGCTACACTAGCTAAATGCAGGCCTGCAGCCGCAGGGGGAACCTGTAGTCAAGTCCTGAGATTCCCAATGATGGTCCTTTGTACTCTTTCAAATAGACTGCTTTATTTAGGAATTCAAAAGTGCTCCAAGGAACATGGTCCTTGGGAATACTGAGATACCAGAGGTTACGTGCTTACTATATAGGGTATCATAAACCGTTACAAAAGGCGCTTCATTTGAATCTAAGGTTCAAAGGTTACAGCAGTAACTATCATTTTCACTACAAAAGCATTCTCACACTGCATTGCAAACTGATAAGAGAGCCTGTGAATTTTAAGGAGTGCATCCTTGAGGCCTTCCCTGTACTGTAAACAACCTCCTGCCAGATGGTGATGCCTACGCGTCCTGTAGGTTGTAAATAATGCGGGAAAGCCAGAGCATTAACCTGACATTTCTTCAACCATCTTTTAATTTGAAAATCGGGCTTGACACTTGTGGGGGCACTGCCCCCCCCACCGACTTCTAGCCCTTGACTTCTGGGGAGGGGGGTCTCCAGTGCACAGTGTGCTCTTTTCTTTTTGCCATGGCTGAGCTGGAGGGGGAGGGACAGATGGAGCTGCTGGCTGCAAAGTGACAGGATGGGGGAGAGGAAGGCAGAAGGAAACTCCCCTGCTTGCAGCCAAGGTGCAGTCGCTTCTGGGCTCCAAAGCTTCAGGGTTGGCTGCCTCAGCTTGGCCACTTTCAGACCCTCCAGATTTTGCCCCTACCCCAGAAGTGGCAAGCCCCGCAGTGGATGGGAAATGATGCCCCCTAATTTTTTTTTAAAGCCCTCTGACTTTTAACATCCTGGCTTTACCCCTGGCTAAGTGGGGGGAGTTGTATTTTTTTTTTAAAAAAAAAATCTGGATATCAAGGGAACAACAACAAAAAACAGTATTCCCGGTTTTCCAGGTATTCTTCAAGATTTCAATGTTCTTTGGCTCCATTTTTCCCCTATGGGACTTTTCTGAAGGGCCGGAGGGTCTGTTTTTAAAGCAAATTGTATCAAAAAATACAGCAGAGCTGCTGGTGCCTACCCTTTAAATAAACTTCAAATGGATTGGACCAAGAGGTCCAATTTTAGGTGCCCCTGGACATCCCAGCTGTAAAGGTGCCCTTGTAACACCCCAGAGCCAGTTTGGTGTAGTGGTTAAGTGCGTGGACTCTTATCTGGGAGAACCAGGTTTGATTTCCCACTCCTCCACTTGCACCTGCTGGAATGGCCTTGGGTCAGCCATAGCTCCGGCAGAGTCGTCCTTGAAAGGGTAGCTGCTGTGAGTCCTCTCAGCCCCACCGCCCTCACAGGGTGTCTGTCGGCGGGGTGGGGGGAGATAAAGGAGATTGTGAGCTGCTCTGAGACTCTTCGGAGTGGAGGGCGGGATATAAATCCAATATCTTCTCTTCTTCCTCTATAATTTGGGTGTGCTAATTATCTTTAGTTTACTGTAAGCCCTAAGGATTCAGATAAAACAGATGGGCTACAAAGGTTGATATGAACAAAATGAAACAACCTTCCAATTCTTTTTTTTAAACACTCAAACAATACTAAACTACAGGGCATTTTTGGTAGCAGGAACTCGTTTGCATCTTAGGCTACACACCCCTAATGTAGCCAATCCTCCGGGAGCTTAGAAGGCTCTTTGTACAGGGCCTACTGTAAGCTCCAGGAGGATTGGCTACATCAGGGGTATGTGGCCTAATATGCAAAGGAGCTCCTGCTACAAAAAACCCTGCTAAGCCACACCCCCCCCCCCATGTTTTTTGTTTCCAGCATCCCTGAATCAGTTCACTCTGTAATTGGAGACAAGAATAAACATGGTCAAAAGAACCACATTTTCCGGTTTGTCTTCAGGGAACAAGTAGTGCCAAAAAAGCAAATTGAACCTACATTTTAATACCGATGACAAATCAACTACCAATTGTCCAGAATGCAAGGTATCGCTTAGATTCTTTGTTTTGTTTTTTTTCCCACAAGGTCTTTGGCATTTATTTCCCAAACAGGATCTCTCCCTGATTCTCTGTGAATGTGGAAAGCTGCTTTAGAAACCAGGAAGACTTTCCAAAGCAAATTTGTGTTCAGGCACGCAAATCTGCAGCTCAGAGAAAAGGCTCAAACGTTTCAAAGGGACAGGGGCAAGCCGCCCCCTCAGCACACTACCAACTCATTCTGCTACATGTATAGACTTGGCACCAGATCTTATGGAGAGCCAGTCTGGTGTAGTGGTTAAGTGTGCGGACTCTTATCTGGAAGGACTGGGTTTGATTCCCCACTCCTCCCCTTGCAGCTGCTGGAATGGCCTTGGGTCAGCCACAGCTCTCGTAGGAGTTGTCCTTGAAAGGGTAGCTTCTGGGAGAGCCCTCTCAGCCCCCACCTACCTCACAGGGTGTCTGCTGTGGGGGAAGAAGGTAAAGGAAGAAGAAGAAGAAGAAGAAGAAGAAGATGAAGAAGAAGAAGAAGAAGAAGAAGATATTGCATTTATATCCCGCCCTCCACTCCGAAGAGTCTCAGAGCAGCTCACAATCTCCTTTACCTTCCTCCCCCACAACAGACACCCTGTGAGGTTGGTGGGGCTGGAGAGGGCTCTCCCAGCAGCTGCCCTTTCAAGGACAACCTCTGCCAGAGCTACGGCTGACCCAAGGCCATTCCAGCAGGTGCAAGTGGAGAAGTGGGGAATCAAACCCAGTTCTCCCAGATAAGAGTCTGCACACTTCACCACTACACCAAACTGGCTCTCCTCAAGGAGATTGTGAGCCGCTCTGTAACTCTGCTTCAGAGAGAAGGACAGGGTATGAATCTACGGTCTTCTTCTTCTTCAAATGGAAAGTCACAAGCCCTGCAGTATGCCTACAGCAATTCTATAGATCCTGTCCAGTGTTTGGAATAAAGGGATGGTTGGAATAGAAGTAAAGGCCAGGCCTGGAGATCTCTCACTATCACAACGGATCTCCAGTCAATAGCGATCAGTTCCCTTGGACATCTTTTTTTGCTTTGGAGCGGGAATCTTTTGACATTGCACCCTACTGAGGTCCTTCCCCAAACCTCTCCCTCTCCAGGTACCGCCCCCCAAATCCCCAAGTATTTCTCAACCTAGCTCTTTCAACTCTTAGTAGAGATTGGGGTGGAATTCTAGCAGGAGCTTCTTTGCCTATTAGACCACAGAATCATCGAATAATAGAGTTGGAAGGGATCTCCTGGGTCATCTAGTCCAACCCCTGCACAAGGCAGGAAACTCACAAATACCCACACCCCTGTTGTAGCCAATGCTCCAAAAGCTTACAAAAAAAGAGCCTTGTAAGCTCTTGGAGGATTGGATACATCAGGGGTATGTGGCCTAACAGAATTTACATCCCGCCCTCCACTCCGAATCTGAGTATAATAATAATAATAATGATGATGATGATGATGATGATGATGATGATGATGATGATGATGATGATGATGATGATGATGATGATAATAATAATAATAATAATAATAATAATAATAATAATAATAATAATAATAATAATAATAATAATAATAATTTTATTTTTATATCCCGCTCTCCCCCCGCCAAAGGCAGGCTCAGGGCGGCTAACACGACATGGTATGCACCATGATTACGGTAAAATACAATCATTACTACAAAACAATTAAACAATTAAAATAGATAAAATTACATTCATAAATTAAGTTAAAATTAGATAAAGAGTTAAACCATTGTAAGTTATAGATTTCGGTGCTACAGTTCAAACTATGTATAGGATGGCTAGATGTCATTTCCCGGGTTTCATCTTAATGCGAGCTGAAAGAGGGCAGTTTTGCAAGCCCCACGAAACTGATTTAGGTCTCGCAGGGCTCGCACCTCTTCTGGTAGTTGATTCCACCATTGGGGAGCCATTGTTGAGAAGACTTGCTCCTCGTCGTTTTCAATCTAACCTCCCTTGGTCCAGGGACTTTTAAAAGATTTTGAGAACTAGATCTCAGTGCTCTCTGAGTTTCAGAGCAGCTTACAATCTCCTTTATCTTCCTCCCCCACAACAGACACCCTGTGAGGCGGGTGGGGCTGAGAGGGCTCTCACAGCAGCTGCCCTTTCAAGGACAACTCTTCCCAGAGCTATGACTGACGCAGGGCCATTCCAGCAGGTACAAGTAGAAGAGTGGGGAATCAAACCCGGTTCTCTCAGATAAGAGTCCGCACACTTAACCACTACACCAAACTGGCTCTGGGGTGTTACAAGGGCACTTAACCACTACATCAAACCACTACACCAAATAGGCAAAGGAGCTCCAGCTAGAATTCCACCCCTGGTAGGGACTATCTCATATTTTCATTTACTAATGCAGAAGGTCAAAAATAATGTCAGAATATAAGAAGTGTACTCCATACGTTAGCCACTGATTATTGTTAACCATTCAGTCATGTCTGACTCTCTTGGTGATTCTATGTGCCAGTTCTCTCTGTGCTGACCAATCTTGTACCGTTTCTTTGAGTTGTTCCATGCTCAGGCTGACGTTGACTTTTGTGGTGTCTAGCCACTGTCTTCTTGGGCAGCCTGGTTTCCTTTTGCCAGTAACCAATCCAAGCACAATGGCTTTTTCTAGTGAGTATTTCTGCGTGACATGGGCAAAATAAGTCAGTCGCAGCTTTGTGATTACTGATTACACTTCGTTTATACTAGATGCTGTTGGTCTAACAATTTGCTCATTAATCTACTGAGTAAATCTTGCAGCCAGACAGGTTTCCTCCCATGCAAGAATGTTCAAAGCCATGTTAAAAAAAATCCTGAACCGTACACCAGCCATATTTTTATACAGCCATTACATTTTAATTTCCTCTGTAATGTTTGTTTGCTTATTTTTTTTATTACAGCTGTTCACAATGTTGATACAAAATATAATTACAGAAAACTGGCTTGCTGTTGCACTGCTATTAAACATATCTGCAGTCGCATTGCAATGATTTTTTTTTTTTTAAAGAGTGGTCCCCAGTCACTGGAAATACAAAGAGCATGGTTCTATTTCCATATGATGAGAGGACGACAATGGTAAATGCTGTAGTCATCCCTAGAACAAAAGAGCAAGCATGCTAGGTGACTTGACAGTGAGTTGCATGTATCTATCCAGTGCTTTTTTTTTTTTTAGCAGGGACCCCTTTGCATATTAGGCCACACCCCTCTTAGGTAGCCAATCCTCCAACAGCTTCGCGTAGGCCCTGTAGGAAGAGCCCTGTAATCTCTCGGAGGATTGGCTACCTCAGGGGGTGTGGCCTAATATGCAAAAGAGTTCCTGCTACAACAAAAGCCCCGTATCTATCTATGCCAGGGGTCCACGTGGTTGGCACCATGGCACACGCTGATGCTTTTCCTGGCACTCACCAAGTATTTTTAGAGAGTGTTTTTAGCAGGCATTTTGACTGACCACCGGGGAGCTCATCGGCTGCGCAGATTTTTTAAAAAAAGTTGCTTCAGCAAAAGCTGCCACCATAGCATAAGGATCCTCATTGTAATGTACTCAGAGACGAGACGTGTTGAAGGCAACATGCTTTAATGGGTGGTACATCACAGAACGGGGCAACGCGGGCTGGGACCCGCTTTATATACATTCAACCCGGAACAGCCCTCTAGCTGGCCAGTCCAATCCTGGCCAGTCAAACTTCCCGCCACTGATCTTGATTGGAGGAGTCTTTTCCCGCGCTGCGCAGGTTGACCAAGGGACTTCCCCGGTCACCTCTGCTGCATGGCCGCGCGGAGCTTTAGTTAAGCCCAAGACACTACACTCAAGGTGCAACTGAAGGGAAGCTGTGGCAGCATGCCACTCTAAGCCTTTGTTCCAAAGGAAGGAAAGCTCCGAGCTGTGCACCTCCACTTTGCTTTTGCCTGCCTCCATCCTCCCTCCCCCGCAGAGGGGGAGGAGGAAGGGCATGCTGTGGGCTGTGGGGGGAGTTCTTGCCTGATGTGGCAGAACCCCTAGCACTGGCTGTATTTACTAGTGTCTATTAAATCTGTTTGGGAGTCATTGCAACTATATCCATATTTTTTTTTTTTGGGGGGGGGACATGATTAAAATAGAAAAGAGCCAGCACCCTGTAGCACCTTAAAGATTGGCAAAACTCATGGTAGGGTATAAGCTTTAGTGAATCACTGCTCACTTCTTCAGATATATGTGTATAACCCCCACCCTGCCACAAACTGTGACCAACTCCCCAGTAGCCTTATGCTGCTCTCACGCTCTTCTTCTCCACGGATTTCACAGTAGCTGCCCTGGGGCTGCAACTCGCTGTGCTTCTTTCGTGCAGCAAACAAGATCCTCTAAAACCCGGTTTCTGTTTGCTGTGCAAAAGAGGTGAAGTAAGTTGCAGCCCCGGGGCAGCCTCTGTGAAATCTGACAAAAGCTTCTTGAAGCCAAGAAGTGTCCTGGCCCCACTGGTTGACCTCCTGATGGCACTTGGCTTTTTTTGACCACTGTATGACACAGAGTGTTGGACTGGATGGGCCATTGGCCTGATCCAACATGGCTTCTCTTATGTTCTTATGTGACACGATGTGTTGGACTGGATGGGCCACTGGCCTGATCCAACATGGCTTCTGTTATGTTCTTATGTGACACAGAGTGTTGGAAGGATGGGCCATTGGCCTGATCCAACATGGCTTCTCTTATGTTCTTATGTGACAGAGTGTTGGACTGGATGAGCCGTTGGTCTGATCCAACATGGCTTTTCTTATGTGACACAGAGTGTTGGACTGGATAGGCCACTGGCCTGATCCAACATGGCTTCTCTTATGTTCTTATGTGACACAGAGTATTGGACTGGATGGGCCATTGGCCTGATCCAACATGGCTTCTCTTATGTTCTTATGGGACACAGAGTGTTGGACTGGATGGGCCATTGGCCTGATCCAACATGGCTTCTCTTATGTTCTTATGGGACACAGAGTATTGGACTGGATGGGCCATTGGCCTGATCCAACATGGCTTCTCTTATGTTCTTATGTGACACAGAGTGTTGGGCTGGATGGGCCATTGGCCTGATCCAACATGGCTTCTCTTATGTTCTTATGTGACACAGAGTGTTGGGCTGGATGGGCCATTGGCCTGATCCAACATGGCTTCTCTTATGTTCTTAAGCCCTGCAGAGAAGAGGAGCACGAGAGCGGCATAAGGCTAGTGGGTAATCAATCTGCGTTAGTCTTTGAAAAAGTGCTATTGGGTTCTTTTTTTGTCTGCACGTCTGCCATTCTTGGCAGCCTGCCTGGAAGCATCTTTTAAATGTCTTCTGACTTCACTCGCCAAGTTGCACCATGGTGGAGGAATGGCTTCAAGAAGGCATTTAAAGAGAGTTTCTTTAAATGCTGTCTCCAAACTGTGTTGCTGCCATGTTGGCAGCCCCCGGGCTTGGCGAGCAAACTCCAAAGGCATTTAAAGAGACCGTTGAAAGCAATGGAGGGGGATGCCTTCTTTGGTGCACAGAATTAGACCCCCAGATCTAACTGGGGGCTTGGCGAGCAAACTCCGAAGGCATTTAAAGAGACCGTTGAAAGCAATGGAGGGGGATGCCTTCTTTGGTGCACAGAATTAGACCCCCAGATCTAACTTGGGGGGGAGGTTGAGGAGAGGCACCAGCAGCTATACTGAAAATTCCGTGCCTCTACCTCAAAAAACACCCTCCAACTCCCAAATCCTCCTGGATTGATACTCCATAATGCAGCCAAAAAAAATTTGGTTCCCCAAATATTTCCCAAATCCAAACACCATACTGGCAATAGGATCTGGGGATATCTGGGAATGCCAATATTTTTCAGGTTCAATATACACCCCTCCCCCCAACCAAGACTCGCCTGCCCTGCATCTCATGCCTTGCAACAACTAGAGTTTATTTGATCCTGCTTCACATCAAGTCCCCTCCCTAACTCCAGACATATAGCCAGTGAACAACTGACTTCATCTCTACATGCCAGTTTGGTGTAGTGGTTAAGTGCACAGACTCTTATCTGGGAGAACCGGGTTTGATTCCCCACTCCTCCACTTGCAGCTGCTGGAATGGCCTTGGGTCAGCCATAGTTTTCATGGGAGTTGTCCTTGAAAGGGCAGCTTCTGGGAGAGCTCTCTCAGCCCCACCCACCTCAGAGGGTGTCTGTTGTGGGGGGAGGAAAGATATAGGAGATTTTAAGCCGCTCTGAGTCTCTGATTCAGAGTGAAGGCCGGGGTATAAATCTGCAGTCTTCTTCTTCTTCTTCGTGTTTGCTGATGTTACCTGTGCCACAGCATCTCACTCCATTCCTGCCATTCCTAAGGAGTCCATAAGGACTAGGCCTGATTAACCAACCCTGTTGAGCAGGTGAAAAATGATGACCCTCTTTCCATGCTATTCTGAAGGATGCCTGAACAATTCTCATTCAGCCACTACCAGCTGTTCCCATTTTTTTTCTGAGCTTCTGCTCAGTGAATGGCCTACTTCCAGTTCTCCTTTCTCCCAGGAAGGATGACTCCTTCCCCATGAAGTTTCATGGTCCATTCCAAAGGGGTAGAGTGGGGGAAAAGTCCCTCTCACTAAGTGGACAAATTTGAAGGAGGAGGAGGAAGAGGAGGAGGAGAAGAAGAAGATGGTGATATTGGATTTATACTCCACCCTTTGTGCTGAATCTCAGAGCAGCTCACAATCTCCTTTACCTTCCTCCCCCACAACAGACACCCTGTAAGGTAGGTGGGGCTGAGAGAGCTCTCCCAGAAGCTGCGCTTTTAAGGACAGCTCTCGGAGAGCTATGGCTGATTCAAGGCCATTCCAGCAGCTGCAAGTGGAGGAGTGGGGAATCAAACCATGTTATCCCAGATAAAAGTCTGCGCACTTAACCACAACACCAAACTGGTTCTCTCTACATCGAACTGGCTCTCTTGCTCAAAAATGGCATCTAAAGTCACCTTAGCTAGTAAGACGGAGGAAGAGAAAGATGCTGACAGTGATGGAGATCTTGTTCAGCAGTTATTACCCCTGAACTAGCTTGTCAAAGGAGGCACAATGTGATAACCAAAACAGCTAACATGTCTTTTCATAACAAGATTCAGACCGATTTCTCACTCCCCTTACGCTGCTCTGACATTGCTCTTCTCAGCGGGGCTTCCTCCCCATTTCACACTCTCTGCCCCGGGGGCTGCAACTAATGTTGGCTTTTTCGCATCGCAATAGGGTTGCCAATCCCCAGGTGGGGGCAGGAGATCCCCCGGTTTGGAGGGCCCCCCCCGCTTCAAGGTCATCAGAAAACGGGGGGAAGGGAGGGAAATGTCTGCTGGGAACTCTGTTATTCCCTAGGGAGATTTCTTTCCATAGAAAATAATAGAGAATTGGTGCACGAGTATCTGGGGCTCTGGGGGGGGCTGTTTTTTGGGGTAGAGGCACCAAATTTTCAGTATAGCATCTAGTGCCTCTCCCCAAAATGCCCCCCAAGTTTCAAAGAGATTGGACCAGGGGGTCCAATTGTATGAGCCCCAAAAGAAGGTGCCCCTATCCTTCATGATTTCCTATGGAAGGAAGGAATTGAAAAGGTGCGCCGTCCCTTTAAATGTGATGGCCAGAACTCCCTTTGGAGTTCAATGATGCTTGTCGCAGCCTTGATGTTGGCTCCACCCCTAATGTCTCCTGGCTCCACCCCCAAAGTCCCCAGATATTTCTTGAATTGGACTTGGCAAGCCTACATCGCAAACAGAGACCTCTAAAAACCAGTTTGCAGCGTGAAAAAGCTGATGCTACCTGCAGCCCCAGGGCAGAGAGTGTAAAATCAGAAGGGAGCCCCACTGGGAAGAGGAAAGTGAGAGTAGCATCAGGTGAGTGCGAAATCAGTCTCACATTTGCTGTTTAGTTAAACGAAGGCCCACTGTGAGTTCAAGAAGAGAGGAGGGGAACTATAGGGTTGCCAGTCCCCAGGTGGGGGCAGGGGATCCCCCATTTGGAGGCCCTCCCCCAGCTTCAGGGTCATCAGAAAGCGGGGGGAGGGGAGGGGAATGTCTGCTGGGAACTCTATTATTCCCTAGGGAGATTTATTCCCATAGCAAATCATGGAGAATTGATCCACAGGTATCTGGGGCTCTGGGGGAGCTGTTTTTTTGGGGTAGAGGCACCAAATTTTCAGTATAGCATCTAGTGCCTCTCCCCAAAATACCCCCCAAGTTTCAAAAAGATTGGACTAGGGGGTCCAATTCTATGAGCCCCAAAAGAAGGTGCCCCTATCCTTCATTATTTCCTATGGAAGGCAGGCATTGAAAAGGTGCGCCGTCCCTTTAAATGCGATGGCCAGAACTCCCTTGGAGTTCTTTTATGCGTGTCACACCCTTCTCCCGGCTCCGCCCCTAATGTCTCCTGGCTCCACCCCCAAAGTCCCCAGATATTTCTTGAATTGGACTTGGCAACCCTAGGGAACTAGCATAAGTACCACAACTTTCAACAGGGCCTTGCTATATCCGATTCAGGCTACATCAGGAGCGATGTCTTTGCCTGCGTCTTCTGCAGTCACAGGGGCAAATGACAGAGGTGCCGCTGATAGAGACATTCACAAATGGTCCCCCTGACATGCGAAAGGCTGAACATTTCCTTCTGCCATTAACCTCTGGATCCCCTCTTAATCAAGAAATGGATTCTGAGTCTAGGATAGATTTTACAAGGTCAGATCGATGCCAAAGCTGTTGGGAAAGTGTGTCCGTGGGAGGAAGTTTTGCAGGGGGAAAAAAAAGTAATTCTGAAATTTGAAACATGTAATGTCAGAAGATTAATATAAGGCAGAGAAAATAACTGTATGAAACCTTCAGGTGCTTCTGGTTTATTAACAGGGACTGATATTTTTTTAGCCGTAATTCTCAGTTGAACTCGTTCTGTCAAGGCCTAATTACTGTAGATGAATACAAGAGCGGCGTAAGGTTACCACCTTTAAAAAAGAGAGAGATGGTACCCCTGCGCTAAAGGTTATAACCCTACACTGCTCTTATATCCATCTATATGAATTAGGTCATGGCAGAATGAGGCCAATCAGGAATGACTGTTTATTCTTACTGGCCCATTCCCAGTGACCTTTTGAAAAAGACGGTATTCCTGCACTAAAGGTCACTGGGAATGGGCCAATGCAAACAATTTGGGCTTGAGCATTAACAAAATGTGCGAGCAGATCAAAAGCTAGCCAGAATGGATCTACAATGGGGTTGGAACCAACAGCAAAGACATTTATGGCAAGAAGAAGAAGAAGAAGAAGAAGAAGAAGAAGAAGAAGAAGAAGAAGAAGAAGAAGAAGAAGAAGAAGAAGAAGAAGAAGAAGAAGAAGAAGAAATTGGATTTATATCCTGCCCTCCACTCTGAATTTCAGAGTCTCAGAGCAGCTCACAATCTCCTTTATCTTCCTCCCCCCGCCAACAGACACCTTGTGAGGCGGGTGGGGCTGAGACAACAGCTGCCCTTTCAAGGACAACTCTGCCGGAGCTATGGCTGACCCAAGGCCATTCCAGCAGGTGCAAGTGGAGGAGTGGGAAATCAAACCTGGTTCTCCCAGATAAGAATCCTCCCCCACAACAGACACCCTGTGAGGAGGGTGGGGCTGAGAGGACTCTCACAGCAGCTGCCCTTTCAAGGACAACCTCTGCCAGAGCTCTGGCTGACCCAAGGCCATTCCAGCAGGTGCAAGTGGAGGAGTGGGGAATCAAGCCCGGTTCTCCCAGATAAGAATCCTCCCTCACAACAGACACCCTGTGAGGTGGGTGGGGCTGAGAGGACTCTCACAGCAGCTGCCCTTTCAAGGACAACCTCTGCCAGAGCTCTGGCTGACCCAAGGCCATTCCAACAGGTGCAAGTGGAGGAGTGGGAAATCAAACCTGGTTCTCCCAGATAAGAGTCCACGCACTGAACCACTACACCAAACTGGCTCCCTAAAATAGAACCATAACAAATTTACCCCACCCCATCCAAGGGAGTCTGGAGAGGAAAACATGGTTTTTTCTTCCTCACTGTACTCGCACAACTATCCTGTTGGGGGGGGGGGGACTGATTGGCTCATGGAGACTCCTTCATGGCATTGTTGGGATTTGAACCTAAGTCTCCCAAAGCCCATGGCACAGAGTGGTAAAGCTGCAGTACTGCGGTCTGAACTCTCTGCTCACGACTTGAGTTTGATTCTGGCGGAAGTTGGGTTCAGGTAGCCGGCTCAAGGTTGACTCAGCCTTCCATCCTTCCGAGGTCAGTAAAATGAGTCCCCAGCTTGCTGGGGGGAAAGTGTAGATGACTGGGGAAGGCAATGGCAAACCACCCCATTAAAAAGTCTGCTGTGAAAACGTCATGATGCGACGTCACCCCAGAGTCGAAAACGACTGGTGCTTGCAAAGGGGACCTTTCCTTCCTTTCCTCCCGAGGTCTAGTCTCATACTCAAGTCACTGGTGCTTCTCCAACCCCTCCTTTTATTTCTCCTCCTCCATCTCCTTCTTCTCCTCTTCCTCCTCCTGTTTAAAAAATGTGCTCAAAGACATGCTTAACAATGAGGATGTTTATAGAGGCCAAAAGAGATTGCCCCCCCAGGCGGAATAACGAGGCAGACACAAGGTTGGATTAAAGGGCCACTTTATTAACTCAACGGCAAGGGCAAAACATGGGGACAGGTCAAGCCAGGGGTCAACCGGACCACCTCCATGACCTGGAACTGGGCGAGCCCCCAAAGCCACGGGTGTGAGCCAACTCAACGGCTCAGACCCGGCCGGCCCGGCAACTTGATCACCGCTCACCTGAGCTCCGCCATCCCCACAGACAGCAGCCTGGGATGCGGACGCTCACACGTGCCGGGATCATCGGACTCCCTGGAGCCAACCTTGGGCCGTACAGCTTGCGGTTCCCCAGGACAGTCATGCACCAAAATGGCGCGCTGCTACGGGAGCTCACCAATCCCCAGAACATAATGCCAACCACAAACTGCCAGTGACCAACCTAAATAACGGCACCGCCTAACCAATTGCCAACACCACATGTCAGCAGTACAGGGTAGGCAAAAACACCCCCGGAAATGGCCAATCCTCCGAGGGCGAAAAATTCCTACCCGGCCCCAAAATTAGGCGACCAGCCTTTGCCTGTACTGCATAAAGGGCGGGCGGGCGGGCCGAGAGCGATTTTCTGCTGCGTTTGAGGGGGCGGGAGCAGCCTTTTAAGGCTGCTCCTCACCCCCTCCCATCCAGAATATCCCATTGCCTCTCCATCCGCGCGGGGAGGCAATGGGCGGCCCCCAGCCTCAGCAGTCTATGGACTGCTCGGCTGGGAAGGGGCCGAATTGGTTATGGTAAATCTCAAGAGAATTGCAATTCCACACAATGCGAAATGCAACAGAAAAAAAAAAAATCGTTCTATGGTTGTATGTTGCACATTTTATGGCAAAACCGGTCTGGTCTGCTTAATGATTTGTGTAAGAAGAGTCTCTCTATCAGGGGTATATTCCCACTAGTTTTACGGTTGCTAACTATTTGAGCATTACACGAAACTCTAAGTATAAGCATTTCATTTTATTAGCAAGATGCAATTCAGTTCCTACAGCTGAATATATTGGAAGGCTTAAAGATATTCCCTAGATGGAAATAAATTGTTCTTGTGTTTCTGGAGCGATCGAAACCAGCCCACACATGTTGTTACGTTGCTCCATGTTTGTTAAAACCAGGCACAATATCTTGGGAGTTTTGGTTAATTCCAGATATTCAGTACACTAGTAATTACATAGACCGTTTTCGCACACAGCTCACCTCGCAGTCACAATCCTGTTCCCTCCGCAGCGTCTGTCGGATTTCCCACCATCTGCGCCGGAGTTACAGGAAGTGCCGCGGCTTTTGCGTAGCAAAACGTAAACGGGGTTTTAGCGGTTTACGTTTGCTACGCAAAAGCCGCGGCACTTCCTGTAACTTCGGCGCAGAGGGTGGGAAATCCGACCAGACGCTGCGGAGGGAACAGGATTGTGACTGCGAGGTGAGCTGTGTGCGAAAATGGTCATCATCTTGAAATCGTCATTTTCTAATGATATGGACTTGTTGCAAGCTGTTGCCAAACAACGTTCCCTCTAAGCTGTGGAGTCTTGTGAGCAAAAATTCTACTTTGTGAGCTACAGGCGTTAAAAGTGGTGAGCTACCGTATCAATTAGCTTGCTCTGTGGCTATCCATCCTGAGCTAAGACAAAAATGTGTGAGCAAGCAGCTAAAAACTGCAAGCTAGCTCACACTAACTCAGCTTAGAAGAAACACTGTTGTCAAAGTTCTTGCACACGGAGTTATTGTCAAGAGGTGGAAGTCTGAGAATGCTCCGTAAGACCCCCTCTGAAATGGTAAGGCTTTTATTACTTCTTTTATTATTTCACATCCCTTCAAACATAGGTTGGTAGGATTGGGGGGCAGATCAAGGTTAGGGGGGAGTGAATTTTAAGGGATGGGGTGGCGGGGAAGACAGCAAGGGTGGGGGGAATGAATGCCAAGGGCTGAGAGGTGGGTGGGAAGAAGGCAAGGGTACAGGGGGTGAATGCCAAGGGAATGGAAGAGAGCAAGGGTGGAGGGTGAGTGAATGCCAAGGGATAGGGATGGTGGGGAATGAATGCCAAGGGCTGAGAGGTGGGTGAGAAGAGAGCAAGGGAGTGAATGCCAAGGGATGGGGAAGGATGGGAGGACAGTGAGGGTGGAGGGTGAGTGAATGTCAAGGGATAGGGGTGGTGGGGAATAAATGGCAAGGGCTGAGAGGTGGGTGGGAAGTTGGCAAGGGTACAGGGAGTGAATGCCAAGGGATGGGAAGAGAGCAAAGGTGGAGGGTGAGTGAATGCCAAGGGATAGTGGTGGTGGGGAATGAATGCCAAGGACTGTGAAGTGGGTGAGAAGAGAGCAAGGAAATGAATGCCAAGGGATGGGGAAGGATGGGAGGACAGTGAGGGTGGAGGGTGAGTAAATGTCAAGGGATAGGGGTGGTGGGGAATGAATGCCAAGGGCTGAGAGGTGTGTGGGAAGAGGGCAAAAGTACAGGGAGTGAATGCCAAGGGATGGGAAGAGAGCAAGGGTGATGGGTGAGTGAATGCCAAGAGATAGGGGTGGTGGGGAATGAATGCCAAGGGCTGAGAGGTGGGTGGGAAGAGGGCAAAAGTACAGGGAGTGAATGCCAAGGGATGGGAAGAGAGCAAGGGTGGAGGGTGAGTGAATGCCAAGGGATAGGGGTGGTGGGAATGAATGCCAAGGGCTGAGAGGTGGGTGGGAAGAGGGCAAGGGTACAGGGAGTGAATGCCAAGGAATGGGGAAGGATGGGAGGACAGTGAGGGTGGAGGGTGACTGATGGAGTGTCAAGGGTAGGGAGTAATGGAGTGTTAAGGGTGGGGACCTAGTTGAGAGGAAGAGGGAAGGAAGTTGAGCTAAAGGGAATGGGAGAAAGGAAGGAAATGGGGGTAGGTTATCAGAGAAGGGGGTCAATTGGCACAGAAGGAATGGGGGTAAAAGAGATGAGATACATGGACAGAGAAGGACCCTCTCGGCAATTCAGGCTTTTCTTTACAAATAAAACACATGACCAGCAGCTGCCTACTAAACATGCCTTGCCTCCTTCTAGCTTTCTTTTCCCGTCCCAGTTTCCTGGGGCACTCACCCAGAGCCACTTTCTAGAGCCCATTGCATTTATTCTCACAACAGGTCTTATTCCTAGTTTATTCATAAATTGTCTGGCACTAGGGTTGAGTAGCACAGCGGCCAAGTTTGCAGATGACACCAAATTATTCAAGATGACACCAAATTCTTCAAGATGGTCAAAATCAAGACTGACTGTAAAGAGCTCCAAGAAGATCTCCATAAACTGGGTGAATGACATGGTGAGTGTAAAGTAGGGTTCCCAAATTCCTCTGCAGATGTTCTGGTGGGGGACTGTTCTCTCTTGCTTGCTTTGTGCACATGGCACGATGATGTCACCCAGAAGTGACATCATCAATCCAGGGATGTTTGCCAGGGACATTCTAGGACTCGTGATAAAACTCTATGGTACCATAGAGTATTACTGCAATTCCTGGAATGTTGTGCTGGGGAAAGTCTAAGATTCGTGATAAAACTCTATTTTACCATAGAGTATTACTGCAATTCCTAGAATGTTGCGCTGGGGATAGTCTAAGATTCGTGATAAAACTCTATGGTACCACAGAGTATTACTGCAATTCCTAGAATGTTGCGCTGGGGATAGTCTAAGATTCGTGATAAAACTCTATGGTACCATAAAATATTACTGCAATTCCTAGAATGTTGCGCTGAGGATAGTCTAAGATTCGTGATAAAAACTCTATGGTACCATAGAGTATTACTGCAATTCCTAGAATGTTGCGCTGGGGATAGTCTAAGATTCGTGATAAAACTCTATGGTACCATAGAGTATTACTGCAATTCCTAGAATGTTGCACTGGGGATAGTCTAAGATTCTTGATAAACTCTATGGTATCATAAAATATTACTGCAATTCCTAGAATGTTGCGCTGGGGATAGTCTAAGATTCGTGATAAAACTCTATGGTACCATAGAGTATTACTGCAATTCCTAGAATGTTGCGCTGGGGATAGTCTAAGATTCGTGATAAAACTCTATGGTATCATAGAGTTTTACCACGATTCCTAGAGCATCCCCGGTATGATGTCCCCAGCATGATGAAGTCACTTCCATGTGGCATCATCACACAGGGCACATTGCCCAGCAATGAGGCTTTTCAGGGGCAGGGATCCCCCCGATGGCCTGCTCCCTGCCGGTGGGTTGGGGCCCTCCAAACCGGAGGATCCCTGCCCCCGACGGGAGCTTGGCAGCCCTAGTGTGAAGCGATGGACATGGGGACAAAAATTAATGTGCAGATTAATGAGGGCTAAACTTCCTGAGACTGAGAGAGGAAACGAGAGTAGTGGATAGCTCAATGAAAGTGCCAACCCACTGTGCTGCAGCCGTGAAAAAGGCAATCTCTAGGGTATGGATTATTGCGGAAGGGATTGAGAATAAATTGGCCAATATGGTAATGCCTCTGTATAGATCTAAAGAGCTTCACGGCGCAGAGTGGTAAAGCTGCAGTACTGCAGTCGGAGCCCTCTGCTCACGACCTGAGTTCGATCCCCATGAAAGCTGGTTCAGGTAGCCAGCTCCAGGTTGACTCAGCCTTCCATCCTTCCGAGGTCGGTAAAAGGAGTCCCCAGCTTGATGGGGGGGGGGAAAGTGTAGATGACTGGGGAAGGCAATGGCAAACCACCCCGTAAAAAGTCTGCCGTGAAAATGTTGTGAAAGCGACGTCACCCCAGAGCCGAAAACGACTGGTGCTTGCACAGGGGACTTACCTTTGCCTTTTTCCTGTATAGATCTATGGGGTGGCTTCATTTGCATACTGTGTACAGTTCTGGTAAGTATATCTTTAAAAGGACATTGCAGAGCTGGGAAAAGTAGAAAGGAAGACATCCAAGATGATTACGGGGTTGAAGCACCTTCCCTAAGAGGGGAGTCTGAAGAGTCTGGGACCGATTTCCCACTCGCCTTATTCCGCTCTCACCCTCCTCTTCTCTGTGGGGTTTCTGTTGGATTTCACACCATCTGCCCCGGTGCTGCAACTCACTTTGACTCTTTCATGCAGCAAACAAGATCCTCCAAAAACCAGTTTCTGCTTGCCGTGCGAAAAAGGCAAAGCGAGTTGCAGCCCCGGGGCAGATAGTGTGAAATCCAACGGAAGCCCCGGGGAGAAGAAAAGTGTGAGAGCGGCATAAGGCTAATTGGAAACCGGTCTGGGACTTTTCGGTGTATAGAAGAGGCAACTAAGGGGAGACACGATCGATGCGTGGGGGAGAGGGAGTTGACCCAGTGACATTTTCCTCCTTCTCCCAAAAGACTAGAACTTGATGAGCAAAAGGAACTACTTCTTTACACCAAGAAATGATTCAATTGTGGAACTAGCAGCCAGAAGATTTCGTGATTCTATACTTTAATAACTTTCTGTGTTAAAAAGCATTTTTATCCATCCTGAACCAACCGCCCATCTGCTTCATTGGATGCTCACAAGTTCTAGTCTTTTGGGAGCGGGATAAAAGGTTCTCTTCGTCCACTCGCTTCACCCCATGCATTACTTTGTAAACCTTTATCATGTCCTCTCTTACTCATCTCTTTTTTTTAAACTGAAAAGTCCCAACAACATTGACTTCAGACCATTGTTTGAAGAACGGAGCAGCCGCCAGGAATAAGGGAAAAAAAACACATCCATTTTCCAGGTTGTTCTTTGTTGAAATTTGCTTTGGATTTCATCCAGAAATATCTATGATGGCTCTGTGGGTTTTGGTCTGACCTAACGGTGCCTTTCATATGGATTGTTCTCTTTTTAAACAATCAATACAGAGGTAACACATAGCTTGTTGTACTGCACCAATTGTGGTGAACAAGGCCCAGGGAAGAAGAAGAAGATGGTGATGGTGATAGTGATGAGGATGAAGAAGATATTGGATTTATATCCCACCCTCCACTCTGAATCTCAGAGTCTCAGAGCAGCTCACAATATCCTTTATCTTCCTCCCCTACAACGGACACCCTGTGAGGTGGGTGGGGCTGAGAGAGCTCTAACAGCAGCTGCCTTTTCAAGGACAGCTCTTATGAAAGCTATGGCTAACCCAAGGCCATTCCAGCAGGAACGAGTGGAGGAGTGAGGAATCAAACCCAGTCCTCCCGGATAAGAGTTCATACACTTAACCACTGCACCAAACTGGCTGTGATCCCATCAAGACAAGAAAAACATCTCGGCCTCCTGGAGAACTCCCGCTGCCTACTAAGGAATCACTGTGTCACCCCCATGAAAGCTATTTATCCTGGTGATACTATAATACCATACCCTTCCATCTATTTAAATAGATTAATCTTAAATCCTTGGTTCTTCATGGGGCTTTTTAAAAATCAGGAATGCAGTTTCGACTGGCTTGGCATCAGGGGGTGTGGCCTAATATGCAAATGATTCCTGCTGGGCTTTTTCTACCCAAAAAACCCTGTGTGAAACAATGGTGATGTCAGGAGGTGTGGCCTAATATGCAAATGATTCCTGCTGGGCTTTTTCTACCCAAAAAGCCCTGTGTGAAACAATGGTGACATCAGGAGGTGTGGCCTAATATGCAAATTAGTTCATGCTGTGCTTGTTCCACAAACAAAGTCCCAGTTCTTTATGACAAGTCTTCTGCAGTAGGCACTGGCATGGTTTTCAGTTTGTTCTTTCATAGGCATCCATCGAGAGCTGCTTTATTACAGTCTCCTCCTCAAAAGCAGGGTGCTTCATCTCCAAGATTTACAGACGCTCCACCAACAGAAAAGCCTGTGCTTGCATCTGCTCATTGTGCTGTCATTGGAAAGGGCCTGGCAACACGTCTGGCTTGATGGATTGTATCTGCAACAGCATTTCCCTGTTTTCCCCATTGGAGGGAATTGGAGCGGTTTTTCTAGCCAGCACAGAACATTTGTAGCGAGTGCTTCCCGAAAGGCTGCATTGACTGCAATCAGGAAAGAGCGTAGTTTGAATCCAGTGTGGCACCTTTAAGACCAGTGAAGTTTTATTCTGGGTATAAGCTTTCATGTGCAAGCATGCTTCTTCAGTTACATTTTGTTGGTTTTTAGTAGAAAAAGCCCAGCAGGAACTCATTTGCATATTAGGCCACGCTCCCTGAGGTCACCGCAGCTTCACACAGGGCTTTTTTTGTAGAAAAAGCTCAGCAGGAACACATTTGAATATCAGGACACACCCCTGTCGCTAAGCTAGGCAGACTTCAGCCCCGCCCTGGCTGGACCGCAGAGTGGCTACGGCTGCAGGGCCGTCTTTTGCCTCCCTGGAGGATCAGGAGGCTGTAAGGCTTCGCGACCATCCAGGGAATGGCTGGTGGGCAGAGTGCTGGGGTTACATTAGCCCTACCCCAACCTACACAGTTCTTTTTGGCTCTCGATCCACCCACCCACTCTGCAGCAGCACAAGCTTTGACCTGTCGCCTTATTAGGGGCCAGATAGGAATTTTTTTCACTCTCACCTGATTGGCTGGTGGTGGAGTGTTTTTTGCCTACCTTGTACTGCGGTAAAGAGGTGTGGAAGCTAGGAAAGTTGACATGGTTAAGATAGCTGGGTCACTTGGCAGAAGGAGGAAGGGGTTACTTAAGTTACAGGTGAGCAACCAGGGCTCTTCACCTGTAGAGTGCAGGCAATCTGCAGGAGCGGCAGATGGGCTGCACGGCTCAGTGTCGCATAATGCGGATTGTAGTTTAGCCTCCTCCTAAGTCCAGCTCCTTCTGGTGATCGAAGCCAGATTGGGGGTGTCAAGCATGGTGAAATTCCATTGTTAATTGATTGTTTTAGGGTCCTGCCTAAACCTGGTCTGTGAAGTGTCATGGAGGACCCAACCTTGTTAGCCTGTTATTCTTTCCCTTCCCCCTGTCTTGCTTTATGGCTTATAATTAGAAGTAGTGAGAACTGAAACCAAGTAATCAGCACCTTCTCACACATTCCTCTAAGGGAGGATAGGACATCTGGAGAAAGCAAGGACGAAGTCCTGATAACACTGTGGGAACATGGACATTTCTAATAGTTTATGTGTGAATGCTACCCCGCAACCCCATCCCTTGGAATCCTTTTGAAGTAAGCCTTAAAAGTATTGTATCAATTTCATTACTCTCAACAACTTGCTATAGCAAAGTATCGGTCTATCAATAAACGTAGTCTTTGTATCAACTTTGACTCGTCATTGAGCCCGCATGCTTGACAGGGGGAGGTGGAGTTTTGGCCTGGCTGGCCCAGCATTAGCCACATTATGTTGGCTCATGCAGGGGGCAGGGTGGCTCGTCCATTCCTGGACAAGAAAGTCGAGGGACATCTCCAGGGCTTGTCCAGCTGTAGGTAGCCCTTGCCATATTAGTTACATTATAGTTATGTTTAACAAAGTGGCCTGTTTTACCCAACGTATGTATCAGCCTCTTTATTCCGACTGGGGGGGAATTGTGTTCCCGTGCATTCCTATGGCATAACTCCTCTTGCGCTTCTCTCCATTGGCTCTAGAAGCTTAATTGCAGCTATCAGTAAACATAGTCTTTGTATCAACTTCGACTCATCATTGAGCCCGCATGCTTGACAGGGGGAGGTGGAGTTTTGGCCTGGCTGGCCCAGCATTAGCCACATTATGTTGGCTCATGCAGGGGGCAGGGTGGCTCGTCCATTCCTGGACAAGAAAGTCAAGAGACATCTCCAGGGCTTGTCCAGCTGTAGGTAGCCCTTGCTATATTAGTTACATTATAGTTATGTTTAACAAAGTGGCCTGCTTTACCCAACATATGTGTCAGCCTCTTTATTCCGACTGCGGGGGAATTGTGTTCCCGTGCATTCCTATGGCATAACTCCTCTTGCGCTTCTCTCCATTGGCTCTAGAAGCTGTCCAATACGATGCTGGCTTCCTCTGCTGCTAGCACTTCCCAGTGTGTGAAGGACCAATGCTTTTTTTCAAGGCAGCCTCACTCCCAGGGATGTGCTAGCAGCGGCAGAAGCGATCATCACAACCGAGGACAGTGTCCACAGAGGACAGAAAGAAGCACAAGAGGAAGAATGCAGAGGACCCAAGCCAATGGCACGGTAACCTTACAGGTGGACTTCAATTAGGGTTGCCAGGTCTTACCTAGCTCCAGGCACGAGATCTTCTTCATGTGCACTTTGCATGCACGGCATGATAACATTACCCAGAAGCGACGTTATTGTGCCAGACATATGGGGGGATGCTCTAGCACTTTTTTGGGGAAAAAAAAAAACTATGATTATCATAGAGTTTTTCCCCCAAAATGCTAGAGCACCCCCTTGCAACTTGCCCGGAGCAATAATGTCACTTCCAGGTGATGTCATCATGCCAGGCACATCACAGTGCATCAGTGCTCTCCAGGAGTGGGGCTCCATCCATTAGCCTGTTATATGGTGGCATGTCGGAGACCCTGATATTGGGGAAAAACCCACCCCTGGAGGGAGGCTGAATGTGTACTTGGAAGAAAATGACACAGAACTTAATGGACTCACTTTTTGTTATGGGAAGCAAAATTTCTGACACAGGGCAGCAGACTCAAGCACAAAATACCAAGTGCAGGAGCTGGAGCCAACCATAAAATGTCAGGGTTACCTATACTTGTAATAGTAACCAGGGCTTTCTTAGTAGCAGGGACTCCTTTGCATATTAGGCCACACACCCCGTGATGTAGCCAATCCTCCAAGAGCTTACAGCCGGTCCTGTACGAAGAGCCCTGTAAGCTCCAGGAGGATTGGCTACCTCAGGGGTGTGTGGCCTAACCTGCAAAGGAGTTCCTGCTGCTAAGAAAGCCCTGATACTAACCCTTAAACAGCCAATCAGATGCCTTGCTGGACCAAACCCATATAGTTCCTCCAGAGCCCCGAGGCACCAGCTCTATAGAAATCAGTGGACAAAGACAGAAGGAACCCTGCATGAGAACCAGGCATCCCCAGATTCTCTCCACACGCCATACTTCTGTACTCTTCTCTGCCAACCACTCCTCTATATTAATTTTGCTTGGGAGTAAGTCCCATTAAATTCATCTGAGAGCCGGCAGGATGAGGAAGTGACTTGGAGAGGGGTATTGATCTTAATTTTATTTCATTTCTAGTCTGCCCTTCTTAACGAGGCTCAAGGTGAATTGCAGAATTTGAAACCAATGCAATAAAGACAGGATGCTGGAGGAGATGAACTGCTGGTCTCATCCGAGAAGGGTTCTGCTTGCGTTCTTAACGAGCCGCACAGCACAAATAGTAACAGCCCAATAAGAATGAGAGAATAGCAAAACAAATAGTACCAAAATAATGAAGGTCAAGGGAGTCCCCTGTGCAAGCACCAGTCGTTTTCGACTCTGGGGTGACGTCGCATCACGACGTTTTCACGGCAGTCTTAATTTGTCAGACACTAAAACTAGAATGCTATTCCTTTTATAAGAAGAGACTACTTTAACTATTTTTGCAATAAATGGCTCTAAATTATGGGCTGAAAGGTAGAGGCTGGAGGTTGTTGTTGTATCATCATCATCTCAGTGAAGTGATGGGCTCTCCCTCACTGGCCATCTTCTATTATTATTTTACTTGTTGTTGTTCAGTCGCACAGTCGAGTCCGACCCTTTGCGACCCCATGGACAGTCACGCCAGGCCCTCCTGTCTTCCACCATCCTCCGAAGTCTGCTCAAATTCATGTTTGTTACATCAGTAACTCTGTCCAGCCACCTCATCTTTTGCTGTCCCGTTCTTCTTTTGCCTTCTGTCTTTCCCAGCATCAGGGTCTTCTCCAGTGAGTGCTCCTTTCTCATTTGACAGCCAAAGTCTTTGAGCTTCAGAATCTCCTTTTCCTAACTCTCCTCTCTTAGAATTACTCTTTGATTCAAGACAGAATTGAATAGAAAACGTCTCCACATTTTGCAAAAAGAAGGAAAGAAAAAGATTGTTGGATTTCTGGGAGAAATTTGGTAAAGAAGAATTAAAAGACTTTCCCTTAACATTTATTAAGTCACTGATCCTAAAATATTTGTTATTCAGTCAAGTCCAACTCTTTGCAACCCCATGAACCCAGTCACGCCAGGCCATCCTGTCTTCCACCATCCTCCGAAGTCTGCTCAAATTTGTGTTTGGTACATCAGTAACACTGTCCATCCATTTCACCTTTTGCCGTCCCCTTCTTCTTTTGCCTTCTGTCTTTCCCAGCATCAGGATCTTCTCCAGTGAGTTCTCCCTTCTCATTGGGTGGTCAAGTATTTGAGCTTCAGCTTCAGCAT
This sequence comes from Heteronotia binoei, assembly GCF_032191835.1. Classification (NCBI taxonomy): domain Eukaryota; kingdom Metazoa; phylum Chordata; class Lepidosauria; order Squamata; family Gekkonidae; genus Heteronotia; species Heteronotia binoei. The sequence continues at coordinate 124,448,148 of NC_083229.1, forward strand.
CTGACCTTCCAGGGAACAGTCTGGGTTGATTTTCCTTAGGACTGACTGATTTAATCTTCTTGCAGTCCAAGGGACTCTCAAGAGTCTTCTTCAGCACCACAACTCGAAAGCATCTATTCTTCCATGCTCAGTCTTCTTTATGGTCCAACACTCAGAGCTATACATCACTACTGGAAATACCACACAACAATAATACAATACTACAACACAACAAATACAGTCTGAGAACAGTTCAGCAATTTGAACATAGCAGCAGCACTAACTTTTTAACAAGGCTGGGCCAAAATTCTTGCAAAGCAGAAAGGTTTCACAGCAAGGATGGATATCCTACCTCCTCCATAGGGACAACATTCTATGTATCTGGTGCCACCACCAAATAGGCCCTGTGAAATGTTGCCATGAATTAAACTTCCCACAATCCTGTGGAGTCTCTCCATATGAGCTCCGTATCTAAATAGATTTAACATGCCTACATACTATGCAACTCCTCATATATTGAAGTTGTCACTCATGGGCGGCTCTGTCATGATACTGGGGATCAGCCAGTCATCAAATAGATTGCCACAACTTTATAATAAGACTTTGGCCACTTTATAATTTAATACTATCACCTCTGGATGAAAAGACTGTGTAATGAATTCTTTCATGCAACGGTCTCACTGAAGCCGAGCATATATTCTCTCCGTATCTCCTGACGAATGAACAAGAATCTCCCATATTTTTTTCCTTAAGATTTAATAGAAATAAATGCTATTTTTTAAAACAACCTTCAGCAATGTTATCAGCTTCGAACGGTCAAATTTTCCGAATCACTGATCCTTTAATCCGGTGGTAGTTGGTATATCCAGGTGAGCGGAGCTGGTTGTTTTATGCGACTCCCATTTTAATCGTTAATGGGTTTTATCTGGAATGATTTCCAATGTAAAATAATTTAATTTCTTTCTGCTGTAAGCTATGCTGGGGCAGATCTATAGCAGCTCCCACAAAGTCAGTGGTCTCCGTCCGGCTGTCGAAAAATACAAATGTCTGTAGAATTTGAATATTGAGGTATGAATGGGAAAACAAAAATCTATTAAAAAATAAAGCAATGGGAGGTTATCCCGTTGCATATATTGGAAATAATATCCTTTCCTTTCAAGCAATAAATGGAATTCTCACTGTCTTATTCACTCTTGACAGTTGTGTGTACCCGTTACCTAGTAACTAATCCGGCAATGCCTGCAGCTCCGTTTTCTTGGCTCCCACTTAATTGTTTGTGTGCCTCTGTTGCCTCTTCTTAGAGGAAATAAAAAGTTAAGGAAGTATTAGGCAGTGGTTCTTGATAAAACTATTCTTTGAACGGATGCTTTCTTTGGTAGTATATGGCTGGGTCCAGACCGGCAGTTTCGGGCCCAAGAAATATCTGGGGACTTTGGGGATGGAGCCGGGAGACATCGGGGTGGAGCCAGGAGCAGTGTTGTGACAAGCATAATTGAACTCCGAAGGGAGTTCTGGCCATCACATTTAAAGGGACAGGACACTTTTTCTCCCTTTCTCACAATACAAGAACTCGTGGGAAATTGCTCAGCAGTCAAGTTAAAACGGATAAAAGGAAGTACTTCTTCACCCAAAGGGTGATTAACATGTGGAATTCACTGCCACAGGAGGTGGCGGTGGCTACAAGCACAGCCAGCTTTAAGAGGGGATTTGATAAAAATATGGAGCAGAGGCCCATCAGTGGCTATTTGCCACAGTGTGTGTGTGTGTGTGTGTGTGTGTACACACACATATATTGGCCACCGTGTGACACAGAGTGTTGGACTGGATGGGCCATTGGCCTGATCCAATATGGCTTCTCTTTTGTTCTTATGTTCTTATGTTCTTTTAAATGCCTTCCCTCCTGTGGAAATAATGGAGGATAGGGGCACCTTCCTTTGGGGCTCATAGAATTGGACCCCCTGGTCCAATCCTTTTGAAACTTGGAGGGTATTTGTAGAAGGGGCACTGAACGCTATGCTGAAAACTTGGCGTCTCTACCTCAAAAAACAGCCCCCCAGAACCCCAGATACCTGCCGATCAATTCTTCATTATACCCTATGAGAATTGGTCTCCATAGGGAATAATGAAGTGCTCAGCAGACATTCCTACCCCCCCCACACATTTTCTGATGCCTCTGAAGCAGGGGGAGGGCCTCCGAACCGGGGGCTCCCCTGCTCCCACCTGACGATTAAGCAACCAAAGTGAGCCACGGATTAGGGCAGGGGATCCAAAGCAGTGCTTCTATGTACCGAAACTTGTTGAAACGTATCTCTTAAAGTTATAACAATTCATATTCACTTTTATAACAAATATTTACGGAGCTTAAATGTACCAATTTACACAGATGCGATCACCTGAGCAGTTGGGCCTGACAGAGACATCCCTACCCTCTGGGCCAAATGGGTGTGATCAAACATGCACATCTGGCTCTCGTGTCCATACGGCACATTATTCATTCATTCAGTCATTCATTCAGTCATTCAGTCATTCATTCATTTATTCCCGTAGATTTATAGGCTGCCCTTTCCCATAATGGGCTCAGGGCAGCTTCCAACATAATACAATAATTAAAACAGTTTAAGAACAATTAAGAACATGTGGAATTCACTGCCACAGGAGGTGGTGGCAGCTACAAGCATAGCCAGCTTCATCAGTTGCTATTAGACACAGTGTGTATATATATGTATGTGTGTATATATATATATATATATATATATATATATATATATATATATATATATATATATATATATATATATATATATATATATATATATATTGGCCACTGTGTGATACAGAGTGTTGGACTGGATGGGCCATTGGCCTGATCCAGCATGGCTTCTCTTATGTTCTTCTGTGACACAGAGTGTTGGACTGGATGGGCCATTGGCCTGATCCAGCATGGCTTCTCTTATGTTCTTCTGTGACACAGAGTGTTGGACTGGATGGGTCATTGGCCTGATCCAGTATGGCTTCTCTTATGTTCTTCTGTGACACAGAGTGTTGGACTGGATGGGCCATTGGCCTGATCCAACATGGCTTCTCTTATGTTCTTCTGTGACACAGAGTGTTGGACTGGATGGGTCATTGGCCTGATCCAACATGGCTTCTCTTATGTTCTTCTGTGACACAGAGTGTTGGACTGGATGGACCATTGGCCTGATCCAACATGGCTTCTCTCATGTTCTTAATTAAAACAGCTAAAAACAGTTTAAAATTAAGACAATTAAGCCACAGCTCACATTAATTAAGTTAAGGTGGCATGGATGGTGCGGACAGACCAATTAGGCATACTTGTCTCAACCTAGATTAAAACAATTCCCGTGAGGATTAAATAGCCACTGTCAAATTCCTAGGATTACCTCAGCGAAGTGCTTCCATGGCGGATTTCCGAGCATCTGATTCCCTGGGTGCATCATGGAAATGCATGAGCAGTGTGATCATTACAGTCTGTTTCTGGTGTGTCCTTTTTAAAAACCAACAAACAAGCCCAAACCAATTTCGCACTCATCCTACGCCGCTTTCACGTTCGTCTTCTCAGCGCGGCATCCTTCCGATTTCCCACTATCCGCCCCAAGGCTGCAGCAAAAATCAGTGTTTAAGCGCAGCAAAACAGAAACCACTAAAATCCACTTTCTAATGGCTGTGTTTAAACGTCAATCTTTGCTGCAGCCCCGGGCAGATAGTGGGAAATCGGAAGGGCACTGCGCTGAGAAGACGAATGTGAGAGCAGCGTAGGGTGAGTGCGAAATCGGTTCCACTCTGATGTGTGCTTCAGCCCCCCCTCCCCCAGAGTGCAGACAGGAGTTCAGCTGCCACAACCAGTGCTCAGCGGCGCATGGCTGGCAGTGCGAATACGACCAATAAGCACACTCTCGAGAGCCACAACACCGCCAAGGTCTTCATCTTCTCCCGTGCTGATTGAGTGCGCTCGCTTAGCTTTGCAAAGAAGTTTAAAAGAGGTTTCAAAGCTTGAGTGCTAGAAGAGAACTTTGGATTCCCTTCGCTTTTTGACACTGCCAAGTCACTATCTCCGCACCTCCCCCCCCCCCCCACCGACTCTGGCTCACAGGCAAAAAATTGGAGAACCAATATTGCTGGCATTGAGATGGTTAAAATATCTCATTTCTGAGTTAAGGGAGAGCAAGTGTTCTTTTCCTTAAGAAGAAGAAGAAGATATTGGATTTATATCCCGCCCTCCACTCCGAAGAGTCTCAGAGCGGCTCACAATCTCCTTTACCTTCCTCCCCCACAACAGACACCCTGTGAGGTGGGTGGGGCTGGAGAGGGCTCTCACAGCAGCTGCCCTTTCAAGGACAACCTCTGCCAGAGCTCTGGCTGACCCAAGGCCATTCCAGCAGGTGCAAGTGGAGGAGTGGGGAATCAAACCTGGTTCTCCCAGATAAGAGTCTGCACACTTAACCACTACACCAAACTGGCTCTTAAGATAAAATGGCTCCCCCATCCCCTCTTGTCTTGAGAATATTGGAATATAACGCAGCCTTGTGTAGTGCAGTGGTCATTTCCAATTTAATTTAGGGGGGTGTGTGTGTCATTTTTATCATGTTGGATCCTTCTCAGGCTTTGCCTGTTAGTAAAAAGATATATATATATATATATATATATATATATATATATATATATATATATATATATATATATATATATATATATATATATATATATATATATATATATATATTCCGTAAATGTCCCCTGCAAGGGTCACAGAAAGATGTCTGAGTGTGCAAGGTAATCTTTAAAAAAGACTAATAGAAGTCTATCAGATTTCCCTAGAATGGGCCTGCCAGGAAAGGAGTCCATAAAAGCTCTACCCACCTGGTTCTTTTTAGAAGGATGGTTTTGCCTGCTGCTTATTCCTGCCTCCCTCTTCACCTCCGATTCGTCTCCCTATGTGTGAACCAAACCTGATATTTTAAAATGCCTTCATCGTTGCCTTCATTCCCCCCCTCACGTAAAATGTACGCATTTCCCAACACCATGGGACCACTTTGGGTTCACTTCTTTTCCATTTGTCGAGTTTCCAAGCAACACCCTCTCTAAGCTGTGGAGTCTTGTGAGCAAAAATTCTGCTTCGTGAGCTACTGGCATGGAAATGTGAACTATTGTATGAATTAGTCTGCTCTGGGGCCATTTTTCCTGAGCTAAGACAAAAATGTGTGAGCCGGAGGCTAACATTCTGTGAGCTAGCTCATACTAACTCAGCTTAGAGGGAAGAACGGTTTCCGAGCCTCCTCAGCAGGGTGGTTGTTTGTAAAGCTACGATTTTATTATCCTCCACCCCTGCTAGGCTTTGGTAGACTAGTGAGAAGAAGCTAGTCATTAAAAAAAGACATGGTGTGTTATATGCTGATACGTCCATTTGTTATTTACTCTTGGTATCAGCTTGACAGTCTGCCTTTGCTGTTCTTCTTCTCGAGAGCCAATTTGGTGCAGTGGTTAAATGCGCAGACTCTTATCTAGGAGAACCGGGTTTGATTCCCCACCCCTCCACTGGCACCTGCTGGAGTGACTTTGGGTCAGCCATAGCTACTGCAGGAGTTGTCCTTGAAAGGGCAGCTGCTGTAAAAAGCTCTCTCAGCCCCACCTGCCTCACAGGATGTCTGTTGTGGGGGGGGGGAAGGTAGAGGAGATTGTGACTATTCTGAGACTCTGAGATACAGAGTATAGGGCAGGATATAAATCCAATATCATCTTCTTCTTTGTCGTCATCTTCTTCTTCTCTTTGCCTGTTGTTTTGTGATGATTTTGTTAAAACTGTTTTTAAAATTATTGTTTGGTTGGATTGGCATGGCATAAAGAAGAGCTAACTAGATAACCAGCACAGAACATTTTAAAAAAACAAAACAGTCTGAAATGCCGACTTTTGTTTTTCGAATTTCAAGTTTCTGGGTTTTTGAACCCTTGCCTAGGGTGCCAAAAAGCCTGGCATTGGCCCTTCTGTATGCATGGAAGTCCCCATCCCTTTCTTTTTTCGAGAGCAAGAAAATGCCACTGGGGTGGTTGCATGCACAGTCTTTCATATGAAGCATCTCATAGATCTGTTAATTGATTCAAGGAATCAATGTCTTTGCCAGGGGTGTCAAACATGTAGCCCAGGGGCCTAATCAGGCCCCTGAGGGATCCTATCAGGTCCTTGAGCAATTGGTTGTCATCTGCTTCCTTCTCCCTCTCTCTTGCTTCCTTCTGCATCACAGCTTACTTTGCCAAGCTTGCTCAATCACGCAGGCGATACAGAGCAAAGCCCCTATTTTCTCCATTGACTTAGGCTCCTCCCTTGGGGAGGGAGGGAGAGAGAGAGAGTTTGCTTCAAAGGAATCTCTGGCTCTTTCCTTCCTTCCCCAGGGGACCAGGATGGGAATGAGCCTCTGCCAACAGAAGGAAGAGATGCTTGGCTCAGTGATTCTGCTGTGCAATTGAGAGAGCCTGGATTGCATGCAAGAGATACAAAGAAAGCCCTTTAAAACCAACAATGTTTTAAGCGCGTTTTATGTTAAGATTTTTTTTTTTTTTAAAAATGTGTTTGTTTGTGTCCTTTATAAAGTTTATAACGCTGCTACCTGGCATTACATTTTATGACACACATAACCATAAGGTTTCAGAAGAGAACTTGAAGAGCCTGTTGCAGGGAAGAAAAGATATGATGTTTTGTTCATTCAACCTGATGTTTACACTGCGGCTCCGTGGAAACATTGCATACTTATAAGCAGGCCTCGGATTCAGTCGGAGCTCACAGGAGCACGGCTCCTGCACCTTTCTGAGAGTTCCGCCTCCTTGTCCACTGAATAGCATGTGCAGCTGCATAGCAATCCCTGGATGAGCTCCACCGCCTCTTTTTCTACAAAACGACCGCTGCTTATAAGAGAGAGAGCAGAGAAAGGCTTCGAAACCGCCAGCAAGTTTCTAGATGTGGAGAGTTCTCTCCTTCTGTTTTGGATTTGTGTTGCCATGAGCGTTCTGTCTCTTTTCAGTGCTGTTGAAGTCTTTATGCCTCAAAACAAGACAAGCTTTCTCATCTACAGAAGCTGCAGCTTGGAATGTAAAGTTGGCCCTTTAAGAGGCAGAAACTCGTGGAACAACAGAAGCTATTGTTTGTGGGTAGACTCTTTGTAGTTGTGTGGATATTATTTGTTAAATTTTGACTTCTTGTAATATAGATATCTTTCTAAAAGTGTTGTCTTACTCCGGTGATTATTTTGTATTGAAGGTCTCATTTGCGTCAGATCTGGCCCGCATAACAAATGAGTTTGACACTCCTGTTCTATGCCAGGGGTGGCCAACAGTAGCTCTCCAGATGTTTTTTTACCTACAACTCCCATCAGCCCCAGCCAGCATGACCAATGGCTGGGGCTGATGGGAGTTGTAGGCAAAAAACATCTGGAGAGCTACCGTTGGCCACCACCGTTCTATGCAGTTCCTCCACCTCCAAATCTTTCACTTTCCAGTAAACATCTGAAGCTAGACGTAACGGTAACAGGCTATGCAGAGTCCATACCAATTTCCATGGCAGTCTCTTCGTTTTTCCAACATCAAAGATTGCCGCCAACTTTCCCCAGTGTATAGCCTAGGACACAGTTTCTTCATGCGGCTGTGTACCTTGTCGCAAGGTACCCGTGAGCGTTTCCAAGAAGAGAATCCACTTTCCCTAGCAACAGCTGGAGGCCCCATAGGGAGGTCTGGACCACACTTTGAGAGCCTGGATTTTAATTTTAACAAAACTCTTAGCTACCATGTGCCTTTGCAATGCCCTTCTGGAGCAAAGCAGGAACAGTTGAGTGACTGTATTTTCCCGTCAAAATTAAAAACCCATTTGTTCAGCTTGACTTATGCTTAGTGACAGCACTGGGTATTTCTCACTGTGACTCGAATACATGAAGGACACATTGTGGAAGTGACATATTTTACCACTGCATTGAATAGTAAGGTTACCTTTGTCTGTTTTTTTTTCCCTCATTAAAGCTGTTATTTTCCCAGCGATAGAAACGAATAAAAGTATTTGAGATTCAGCAACAATTCTTAACTCAAGGCGAGGCATAGGAAGGAGACAGCAAATACGCAAACGTAAATAAAACATCCCCACTTTTTAAAAGCAAAGCGGATGCAAATGTCACTAATGAAGAATTAATGTGGTGTTAATTACCTGGATTTATTTAAGTGCAGCGCATTAAAAGGAAATGAAGGGGCTTGGCAATAAGATGAAAAACCGTTTGGCAATGCAATTGCTCAGGAGGTGAAAGGGTAAGCCTTCCTTGAATCGTTTGGCACCCGGTAAAAATGCATCCTGTTTGACAAAAGTGTGGATAAATTGCTTTTGTCTAGACTGAATTTCTCTAAGTTTTTATGCAGCTGTAAAAGACGTCATTTCGAATGCTTTCGCCTGAACCAAGCGCAACCAAGTCACCTGTATTCTTGCCTGCCGTGTTTCTGAAATACACTGTCCTCTCTGGAGGAACACAAACCGCACATTGGATGTCCCCCTGCCAAAGAAAAGAACAGTTCCAATTCCTGGCATGAAGGCACCAGGGTTGGGTGGTTGTTTTTGAACACAGTGTGCTTGGTGTGGCCTAATGTACAAATAAGTTCCTGCTGGGCTTTTTCTACACAAAAAGCCCTGTGGGAAACAATGGTGACATCAGAGGGTGGCCTAATACGCAAATGAATTCCCACTGGGCTTTTTCTACACAAAAAGCCCTGTGGGAAACAATGGTGACATCAGGAGGGATGGCCTAATACGCAAATGAGTTCCCGCTGGGCTTTTTCTATACAAAAAGCCCTGTGGGAAACAATGGTGACATCAGGAGGGATGGCCTAATACGCAAATGAGTTCCCGCTGGGCTTTTTCTACACAAAAAGCCCTGTGGGAAACAATGGTGACATCGGAGGGTGGCCTAATACACAAATGAGTTCCTGCTGGGCTTTTTCTACACAAAAAGCCCTGTGGGAAACAATGGTGACATCGGAGGGTGGCCTAATACGCAAATGAGTTCCCGCTGGGCTTTTTCTATACAAAAAGCCCTGTGAGAAACAATGGTGACATCAGGAGGGATTGCCTAATACGCAAATGAGTTCCCGCTGGGCTTTTTCTACAAAAAAAGCCCTGTGAGAAAAAATGGTGACATCAGGAGTGGTGGCCTAATACGCAAATGAGTTCCTGCTGGGCTTTTTCTACAAAAAAAGCCCTGTGAGAACCAATGGTGACATCAGGGGGGGTGGCTTAATATGCAAATGAGTTTCTGCTGGGCTTTTTCTACAAAAAAGCCCTGTGGGAAACAATGGTGACATCAGGGGGGTGGCCTAATATGCAAATGAGTGCCTGCTGGGCTTTTTCTACAAAAAAAGCCCTGTGAGAAAAAATGGTGACATCAGGGGGGGTGGCCTAATATGCAAATGAGTGCCTGCTGGGCTTTTTCCTACAAAAAAGCCCTGTAAGAAAAAATGGTGACATCAGGGGGGTGGCCTAATATGCAAATGAGTGCCTGCTGGGCTTTTTCCTACAAAAAAAGCCCTGTGGGAAACAATGGTGACATCAGGGGAAGTGGCCTAATATGCAAATATGTTCCTGCTGGGCTTTTTCTACAAAAAAAATTTGGCACCCCATATGACTCGGGGATGTTAGCCTTGACTAGGGTGCCAGACAGTCTAGGAACAGCCCTGACTGAAGCCTCTCCCAAAACCCCACATCTTAAGGCTTTTTCTTCCCGGGCGGGAAAAAGAAAATTCATGTGTTTCCCAACTCGGAGTTGGAATCCCTATTTTTTTAAAAAAATGTTGGAGATTTCAGTTGGGTTCTTCGACATGCATAGCATGTGCCCCCTCCACAATTATCATCCTTGTAATAGCCACTCTTCCTTCCCCACAGGGGAAGAAGTTCAAGACAGAGACTAGTGCCTACTGCCTTTCAAGCCGAGGAAATTAGAGACGTGCGGCAGTAACAACCCTCCTAAAGGCTCTGACACCTTCACCCGGCATTGGAGAGAAACAACTTTCGTGGTATGGTAATTACCTCCTTGCTTAAGAACATAAGAGAAGCCATGTTGGATCAGGCCAATGGCCCATCCAGTCCAACACTCTGTGTCACACAGTTGCCAATATGTGTGTGTGTGTGTGTGTGTGTGTGTGTATATATATATATATATATGCATATACTGTGGCTAATAGCCACTGATAGATCTCTGCTCCATATTTTTATCCGATCCCCTCTTAAAGCTGGCTATGCTTGTAGCCGCCACCACCTCCTGTGGCAGTGAATTCCACATGTTAATCACCCTTTGGGGGAAGAAGTACTTCCTTTTATCCATTTTAACCTGACTGCTCAGCAATTTCATCGAATGCCCACGAGTTCTTATATTGTGAGAAAGGGAGAAAAGGACTTCTTTCTCTACTTTCTCTATCCCATGCATAATCTTGTAAACCTCTCTCATGCCACCCCGCAGTCGACATTTCTCCAAGCTAAAGAGCCCCAAGCGTTTTAACCTTTCTTCATAGGGAAAGTGTTCCAAACCTTTAATGATTCTAGTTGCCGTTTTCTGCACTTTTCCCAATGCTTGGGCATCTATTAGGGAATTTACTGCGGGAAGTTCCCTTCTTAGGGTTTGCTCCAGACTTGTCCTGCAGGGAAGTGCTCCCTGGAGAATTCTAAATTACTGTGGCAATGTTAAGGGCACGAGGAAGTATTTTATTGCAGGCCATTGGCCGATGTGCTCCTCACACTTAGTCTTCCAATAAATTCCACTAAGATAGATGGGGGGGGGGATGGCTTTGAGAATAACCATCGTCCCTGTTTCTCCACCTTTCCTGTCTAGGATACTGGAATCAGTGGTGGGGCTAATTCAGGGATGCGTCACAGAAATAGATCTAGATGGGTAATGAGCAGCGACTCGCAAAAGCTCATTCTCTGCCGCACATTTTGTTTGTCTTTCAGTTGCTGCTGGACTCTTGCTCTTTTGTGTTTCTTATGGAATTTAGGGAGCCTTTTAAAAGCTTTTTTGAACGTTTCGGAATTGCTTAGCATGACCACCGGAGTAGAAACTGGATGAGTGAAATATCTACTGGAAGAAAAATTAGGGGCAAGACAAATTGGAGGGGATTGAGGGGCAATCCCAAACTCTGTTTGGTGTAGTGGTTAAGTGCACAGACTCTTATCTGGGAGAACCGGGTTTGACTCCCCACTCCTACACTTGTAGCTTTTGGAATGGCCTTGGGTTAGCCATAACTCTCACAGAGTTGTCCTTGAAAGGGCAGTTGCTGTAAGAGCTCTCTCAGCCCTACCTACCTCACAGGGTGTTTGTTGTGGGGGAGGAAGGTAAAGGAGATTGTAGGCTGCTTGGAGACTCTGAGATTCAGAGTGAAGGGTGGGGTATAAATCCAATATCATCATCATCATTATCATCTTCTTTTTCTTCTTCTTCTTCTACATGGAAAGAGAGAGTCCTTGCAGGGCTTAGATAGCCAGGTGAGCCCACCAGAATTTCCATCCTGTGTTGAGGTAGATCACAGAATAGCAGATGAACTATGCAAGAATTGGGCAAGTATCAATACAAGAACTCATGGGCATTCAATGAAATTGCTGAGCAGTCGGGTTAGAACGGATAAAAGGAAGTACTTCTTCACCCAAAGGGTGATTAAAATGTGGAATTCACTGCCACAGGAGGTGGTGGCGGCTACAAGCATAGCCAGCTTCAAGAGGGGGTTAGATAAAAATATGGAGCAGAGGTCCATCAGTGGCTATTAGCCACAGTGCGTGTGTGTATATATATATAAATTTTTGGCCACTGTGTGATACAGAGTGTTGGACTGGATGGGCCATTGGCCTGATCCAACATGGCTTCTCTTATGTTCTTATCTGTGTAACACTCAGAATAGTGCCCTGTTTTCAGCTGGAAGAAGAATCAAAATTTACAATTCACTTTTCTGTATCCTAAGGAGTCTCAAAGTGGCTTACAGCCTCCTTTCTTTCCTTTCCCCAAAGCCCCAACTTCTGAGGTAAGAAGAGCTGAGAGAGTTCTGAGAGAACTGTGACTGGCCCAACGTCACTCAGCTGCCTTCATGTGGAGGAGGGTGGAATCAAAGCCAGTTACCCAGATTAGAGTCCACTGCTTCTAAACATCACACCACATTGGCTCTATGCTGCTCTATGTGCTAGGACAACGTGGTGCAGCACAATGAGATGGAGAAGCTTTGAGCTCCCTTCCCCTTGGTTTTGACCCACAAGCAGTAGTACGGGGTGAGCGGCTAGCTGAAGATTGTGGTCAGGATCTGGTCCAAGGGTTGAACACAAGGACAGAAGATCAACACACAGCAGTTTAATGAGCAATCCGGAGACAGAGTGTAGCAGTCCAAGAGTTAAGCACAAGTGAGGTGGGACAAATCCAAGAAGCATAGCCAGATGTCCTCCTTGCTGGCTTCTGTTGACTCAGAACTGGCTCCATGGGACTCCTTTTCTCCTGATGACCCCTCCTGACAGGCCTCAGATTCAGCAGGAGCACAGCTCCTGAACCTTTCCGAGGATCCCCCTTCTTCCAGTTTGGTGTAGTGGTTAAGTGTGCGGAGAGCCAGTTTGGTGTAGTGGTTAAGTGTGCGGACTCTTATCTGGGAGAACCGTGTTTGATTCCCCACTCCTCCACTTGCACCTGATGGAATGGCCTTGGGTTAGCCATAGTTATCACAGAGGTTGTCCTTGAAAGGGCAGCTGCTGTGAGAGCCCTCTCCAGCCCCACCCACCTCACAGGGTGTTTGTTGTGGGGGAGGAAGGTAAAGGAGATTGTGAGCCGCTCTGAGACTCTTTGGAGTGGAGGGCGGGATATAAATCCAATATCTTCTTCTTCTTCTTCTTCTTCTTCTTCCTCCCCACCTAACTTGTCCATTGAATAGTGGGTGCAGCTGTATTACAAATCTGGATTAGGAGAGCGGGCAGCCAGCCAGCCACCAGGGGCTTTCCCATGCCCCAGCAAGCCCTAGAGAAGCCTGTGCCACCCTTTCTCCACTTCTTATGTAATTTTGGGTGGCGGGTGGCTTGCTGGCCTTTTGATGGGGGGGCAGCCCAGGAGAGCCCCAGGTGAGCGAGGCCAGCTTGGGCTGGCTGGTTCTCTAGCTAGCCCAAGCAGGCTTTGCTTGCCCAGGGCTCTCCTTTCTAGCATAGGGTTGCTTTTGGCTGGGAGGGCGGCCTATGCTAGTGAGTTATGCTAATGAGCTCCGCCACCTATTTTTCTACGGAATGACCCCTGCCTCCTGAAGACACCTCTCTGAGCCCCGACTGACCCACGACATTCCCATCATGCCCAGAGTTTGCTCCTCTTCATATGGCTCAGCACAGTCAGACATCCGATTTCAGCCCTGGGGCAGTCCTTTGAAACTGGCAACACAGATGATCTCAGTATTCCACTTACATTTGTCATCATTGGTCACAGCTGAGTATGGCATAATTGATGCTGGACTTGGACCACAGAGACCTAGACTGAAATCTCTCTTGGTCCAGAAGCTTTCTGGATGACTTTGTACCAGTCAGTCTCCTTCCTCTTTTGTTGTTGTTGTTGTTCAGTCGTACAGTCGAGTCTGACTCTTTGTGACCCCATGGACAAAGTCACGCCAGGCCCTCCTGTCTTCCACCATCCTCTGAAGTCTGCTCAAATTCATGTTAGTTACATCAGTAATGCTGTCCAACGATCTCATCTTTTCCTGTTCCCTTCTTTTGCCTTCTGTCTTTCCCAGCATCAGGATCTTCTCCAGGGAGTGCTCCCTTCTCATTTGGTGATCAAAGGATTTGAGCTTCAGCTTCAGCATCTGGCCTTCCAGGGAACAGTCTGGGTTGATTTCCCTTAGGACTGACTGATTGGATCTTCTTACAGTCCAAGGGACTCTCAAGAGTCTTCTCCAGCACCACATCTCAAAAGCATCTATTCTTCTGCGCTCAGCCTTCCTTATGGTCCAGATCTCACAGCCATACATTACTACTGGGAATACCATCACTTTGACTATACAGACTTTTGTTGGCAGGGTGATGCGTCTACTTTCTATTATACTGCCCAGGTTCGCCGTAGCTGTCCTCCCAAGGAGCAAACGTCTTTTAATTTCATGGCTACAGTCACCTTCCTTTTTAACCATCCTTAAATGTGATTATAATAACCACCTATGTGCATTAGTCAGTGAAACACGCTCTAAAAGGAAGTGCAAAGGAAGGGGATAGAAAAAAAATCAGCCAGTATCATGATGCCCCTGTATAAATCGATGGTATGGCCTCATTTGGAGTACTGTGTACAGTTCTGGTTACTGCACCTCAAAAAAAATATTATAGCATTGGAAAAAGTGCAAAAAAGGGCAATTAGAATGATTAAAGGGTTGGAACACTTTCCCTATGAGGAAAGGGTGGGGTGACATGATAGAGGTTTACAAGATTATGCATGGGATAGAGAAGGTGGAAAAAGAAGTACTTTTCTCCCTTTCTCACAATAAGAGAACTCATGGACACGCAATGAAATTGCTGAGCAGTCGAGTTAGAACTGATAAAAAGGAAGTACGTCTTCACCCAAAGGGTGATTAACACATGGAATTCACTGCCAAAGGAGGTGGTGATTGCTGCCAGCATAGACAGCTTCAAGAGGGGATTGGATAAACATATGGAGCAGAGGTCCATCAGTGGCTATTAGCCACAGCTTATTGTTGGAACTCTCTGTCTGGGGCAGTGATGCTCTGGATTCTTGGTGCTTGGGTGGGGTGGGGGGTAACAGTGGGAGGGCTTCTAGTGTCCTGGCCCCACTGTTGGACCTCCTGATGGCACCTGGTTTTTTTTGGCCACTGTGTGACCCAGAGTGTTTTACTGGATGGGCCATTGGTTTGATCCAACATGGCTTCACTTATGTTCCTATGAAGGGGTCACCATACTAAGTAATTTTGGACTTGCGGGTAAAAAGGTAAAGACTGTGCAAGCACCGAGCCATTACCGACCCATGGGGCGACATCACATCACCATACCAAAAAAGCATGGAAACGTCTGACCTAGAGAACGTGAACAGAGGAACACTCGTTCAGAAAAAAGCTGTCATGTTTCTCTAACATAACACAGTGTTGGAATGATTCCTTTTCTGTTGCCCTGCTCTAGTAATTAGGGCTGCGGGTACCTTGCTGTAATAGCTGACAGGGGATTATTATTTCTATTGAAGAAGTGGATCGCAGCAGTTCATTATTGTTTATTAATGCTCCATCAGAATAAAAAGAGCCCTGCAGCATTTCTGCTTCATTTTCATGATCCATGGGCCAGCTGGTGCATGAAGCATCCGTAATGAAGCATGAGATCTCATGCCGCTTGGTCATCCAACTGGAGAGACGCTTCCCCTTATGACAATTCCCCTTCTTTGCACTCCCAAAACGTGGGAGATTCCACGAGCCAGAATATTCCATCCCAGATTTGTGCGTAGCTTCCTTTCTCCTTTGAACTTCACAGAAAATTATCATACCGTTTGTAAGAGCGACGGATTTATGCAGAGTGTTACCTTGCGAAATAGACTACCGAGCCACACACTGTGAAAGGAGGGGGGGATATCAAATCAGAGAATTTTTGAGACACCTATTATTCAGAAAGGTTTCAGATATTGTTAATGGTGAACCAGAGATTTCATTCTCTCATCGAAGGAGTCAGCAGTGCAATTATCTTTTTATAAAAAGTTAGAGCCAGATGGTTTCAGAAGGGCTTATTAAAAAAATGTTGTGATACAACTTTCTACATAAATATAGATGCACACATTTGTCAGTAAAAAGGGCTTCTTAACAAAAAAAAACAACAACCGCTCTGCATTGCAATCTTTTCTATTAATATTCTCTTTTATTAGCAGCAAACCTTTTGCTATTGCGCTGCAGGTATAATGGGACTATCGTAGGATTCTACAGATTCCATAGCAAGTTTGACCAACAAGACCCCTGCGATCCGCAGCATTCCAGCAGAGTGTAGACTAAACCACCCTGTTGAATGAAAGACAAAAAAAATGAAAGGGTTTGGAGAACAAAATCCAAATGCAAACAATGGACCGCTACTTTACCCTTTTTGTGATGTAATATGGCACTTACTCCTTCCACTTCTTAGACTTTGTCTGCCCACTCACGTTTTCAAGGCAATGGGAAAACTGGCAATGAAACTGACTGGCTGCTTACCAGAAGTGGAAAGAGGTAATTAAAAAGGTGTGGTGGTGAAGTGGCCATAGCTTGAGGGTCCATCCACTTGGAGAGAGCCGAGGTAGCTACTCAGAACTGTGGGTTGGACTCATATTGCTTCTTCATTTTATCTCACCTCATTTCCCTACATAACTAGAAGAAGAGGAGGAGGAGGTTTTTATACACCACTTTTCTCTACCTCCTGGAGTCCCAAAGTGACTTGCAATCACATTCAATCCAATATCTTCAATTCCCTTCCTTTCTCCATAACAGGCATCTCGTGAAGAAGGTGGGGCTGAGAGAGTTCTGAGATAACTATGACTTGCCCAAAACAACCCAGCAGGCTTCCTGTGGTGGAGCAGGGGATCAAACTCAGTTCTCCAAATTAGAGTCCTGCCACTCTTAACACAACTGAATGCTGACAGACAGAAATTGGCAGAGGCGTTCCATACAAAGCAAAAAAAACACAGAATGCCGGGAGATTTTGGCATTTCGTAAGAACATAAGAGAAGCCATGTTGGATCAGGCCAATGGCTCATCCAGTCCAACACTCTGTATCACACAGTGGCCAATATCTATCTATCTATCTATCTATCTATCTATCTATCTATCTATCTATCTATCTATCTATCTATCTATCTATCTATCTATCTATCTATCTATCTATCTATCCATCCATCCATCCATCCATCCATCCATCCATCCATCCATCCATCCATCCATCCATCCATCCATCCATCCATCCATCCATCCATCCATCCATCTATCTATCTATCTATCTATCTATCTATCTATCTATCTATCTATCTATCTATCTATCTATCTATCATCTATCTATCATCTATCCACATACACACACACACTGTGGCTAATAGCCACTGATGGACCTCTGCTCCATATTTTTATCCATGGGTTCAGTAGACTTCACTGAACCCATGAACAAGACAATATGGTCCTTTGAAGAAGGATAGTATATCCAAAACAAAATTGGACCGGTTCTTTTATCATTGGACTTTATTAAAATATATATATTTTATGATTTGTGGACAGTAGCTATGTCATGCATCGGGTGGTCTTTCAACTGCATTAATGTATTGCATCTTTAAAACCTATTTGAAAATTGAAGAAGACTATTTAATTATACCGTATGACTTTGCAAACAGAGAGAGTTTGCTATTTTTTTCAGTTACCGCACCTTCGTGGTCTCGATATTTGCTGACTCTTGACCACTGCAGCATGCTGGGTCTCTCTACAACCCCTCATACTACATGGCTTTTGTTCATGCAGGTCCTATGTTTTCCATCATAGCCTTTTCAATGGTCCAAGTTGTATTTGTGAATTTGGTACTGGTATTTGTGAATTCCCTGCATTGTGCAGGGGGTTGGACTAGATGACCCTGGGGGTCCCTTCCAGCTCTATGATTCTAAGCTGACCACCTTCCATCCCTTTTCACAAGTGGGGAAGCTGGCTGGGTCCACTGCCATCAAGACAGGCCGTTGTTCAGATCTAGGGATACTAAGAAACACCGCTGTGATCCCTGGGAATTCTGCTACACGTTGGGATATTGCAGTAAGCTGTCACAAGGGATTCTAGCCTACAACATGGCAGGTAGAACCAGACTAGTTATTTGAATTAGTATTTTCTATTTGACCTAAGATATAGAGCATCCATTCCATTCATTTTACTTGGGCTTGCAACGGGTAGAATCATAGAATCATAGAATCAAAGAGTTGGAAGGGACCTCCAGGGTCATCTAGTCTAACCCCCTGCACAATACAGGAAACTCACAAATACCTCCCCCTAAATTCACAGGATCCTCATTGCTGTCAGATGGCCATCCAGCCTCTGTTTAAAAACCTCCAAGGAAGGAGAGCCCACCATCTCCCGAGGAAGCCTGTTCCACTGAGGAATCACTCTAACGGTCAGGAAGTTCTTCCTAATGTTGAGCTGGAAACTCTTTTGATTTAATTTCAACCCATTGGTTCTGGTCCTATCTTCTGGGGCCACAGAAAACAATTCCACACTATCCTCTAGATGGCAGCCTTTCAAGTACTTGAAGATGGTAATCCTATCACCTCTCAACCGCCTCCTCTCCAGGCTAAACATACCCAGCTCCTTCAAGCTTTCCTCATAAAACTTGGTCTCCAGACCCCTCACCATCTTTATCGCCCTCCTCTGGAGCCGTTCCAGCTTGTCTACATCCTTCTTAAAATTTGGTGCCCAAAACTGAACACAATACTCCAGGTGAGGTCTTACCAGAGCAGAGTAAAGCGATACCATCACATCACGTGATCTGGACACTATACTTCTGTTGGTACAGCCCAAAATTTCATTTGCATTTTTAGCCATCACATCATACTGTTGACTCATGTTCAGCATATGATCCACTAAGACCCCTAGATCCTTTTCACACATACTACTGCTAAGACAAGTCTCCCCCATCCTATAACTATGCATTGGATTTTTCCTACCTAAATGCAAAACTTTACATTTATCCGTGTTAAAATTCATTTTGTTGGTTTTAGCCCAGTTTTCCAGCCTAATATTCAGGGCCACAAATCAAGAGAAACTCCAGGTTTTGTCTCCTGATTTAATTTTTAATTAAAAAAAAAAAAAAGCTTACAGGACAATTTGGATGATGGCCAAAGCCCAGTGAGAAGGAATTATCTCAATGGAATCTGCCTTTCCCAGTCTTCTATGAACATTAGCAAAACCTAAAAAAAGATATAAAATACATTTATTCCCCAACCCAGCACGACAGCTAGTGGGAAAATGGCACCAGGTGAAAGGGTTACAGCCCCGACCCAGTTCTTCCCTACCCATACTCCATGTCTGCTTTTTAACATTCTGAAATACATCAGGACATTTAACGATGGCTATCCAGTGTAATGAGCAGTTCAGCTTTCAGAAACCCAGAGGAGGAGGAGATGAAGTTTTTACATTCTGCTTTCCCCTACCTTAAGGAGTCTCCAAATGACTTACAATCACCTTCCCTTCCTCTCACCAAAACAGGCAATGTGTGAGGTAGGTGAGGCTGAGAGAGCGCTGAGAGAATGGTGACTGATCCAAGGTCATCCAGCAGGCTTTATGAGGAAGACGGCGGAATCAAACCTCCAGATTCAAGCCTACCATTCTTAACCATAAGCTGGCATGGGCACAAACCAAACCACGAAGCAACATTTGCCCCGGTTTTGCCCTGTTCTTGGTTGGCAAACTGAAGTTTGGTTTGTGGTTTGGTTTGTGCCCATCCCTATTTATAGTTAAGAGTTATAGGTCATGAACTTCCATGATCTTTTAAAGCGGTTTGTGGTATTTCATGGTGGTTTGTGGCTACAGCAGAAAGTAGGGGTTTAAAGGGACTGTAGTCCCTTTCAATGCCTGCTTTCTGTCCCCTCCAAAAGCCACAACAATGGGGAAGTGGTGGGGAGCAGGCTGATTTTTGACCTTTTTGCAATCCCTGTTTAATGGGACTGGTGTGCCTATCAACAGGTTTTGCAGAGCCACAAAGCACAGACTGGTTCGGTTCACAAATGAACTTTCCGGTTTGATTCGGCTTCTGGTTCAGTTCATGGTTCAGCTTCTGGTTCAGTTCACGGACACGAACTGGCTGATGAACTAAAGCTCATCACTCATTTTGTGATTCGTGAAGCCATGCTCATGAATCGAAAAACTGCCATGGACTTCCATGAATGTTGGTGCAGTTTGTGGTGGTTCATGGAAGTTCATGAAGAGCTCTCCACTGCTCAACTGTTTGGTTTAAATGGCACCAAGTCATTTAAACTTCTGCTTTCCGATCCCTGCAAAAAGTCATAAGGAGCAGGGAGAAGGGTTTAATTCAGGGGTGTCGAGCTCAATTGTTATGAGGGCCAGATCTGACATAAATGAGACATTGTTGGGCTGGGCCATGTCAGTCTGAGCAGGGCCACGTGTGTACCTATTTAAGATTAGGTAGCAAAGATATAAACACTATGAAGAACGCATAATTAATTTAAAAAAAAAACTTTAAATATGCTTAAAACATTAGCGCTCATTGGTCTTAAAGGTGCTTTCTTTGTAATTCTCCCAGGGGATCCAGGGAACTGGGGAAAGGAAGCTCTGGCTCTTTCCTTCCTTCCCCAGGGGACCAGGAGGGAAGGAACTTCAGCCAACAGAAGGGAGAGAGACTTGTCTCGGCTCAGTAGCTCTGCTGTGTGATTGAGAGAGCCTGGCAAAGCAAACTCCTGTGCAATTGAGCAAGCCTTGTAAATCAAGCTGTTATGCGGAAGGAAGCAAGAGAGAAGGAGAAGGAAGCAGATGACAGCCAGTTGCTTGGGGCCCTGATAGGAACCCTCCAGGGGCCTGTTTTGGCACCCAGGCTACATGTTTGACACCCCTGGTTTAATTGGCTTGGAGCCATTTAAACCATATAGCTGAACAGCAGTCCTACTGTTCAGTTGTTTGGAAACTCATGCTTTCTGCTCACTGAAAGAAAGCACAGGGAGCATATAGCAGAGTTTAAAACGTTAAATGACTCACGAACTTCCCAGTTCTTATGGGTTCATGGTTCAGCCATGAACCACAAACTGCCTATCCCTAGTCTACTTCATAGTTTCACCCCTATCTGTGGAATTCCCTTTTAATGAAGACAAGTTGTACATTGTATTTCAGGAAAACATCTGGTTAAGGCTGCAAATTTTTAATCAAGTGTGATCAATGCTTTGTTCCTCTTGCAGCCATTTGTATACAGTTTTTAATTGAAATGTGTATCGTTCATAAAGTCGTTTTAAAATAATATTTGTAGCCATACTGGGGACAGTCCTAGGAGAATGAGGTATACGTTTTACAACTAACAAGAATAAGTAAGAATAAGCAATACAATTGCACCAATTGTGTGCCTTCCTAAAAACATGTTTCCGTATTGATTTTTAAATACTGTTCTTAGGATAAGATACATCACATTATTTTCTCTCTGTTGATCACATACCCCTCTAAAATTTTAAAACACTCTTCAATAGAAGTCAGTTAAAGATCAACAACTCCATATTCTTTTAGCTATAAGTTAAAGCATTATCCAATTAAACTGAGAATAACTTATTAATTCCATAATCACACTTTGAAGATGTACATTTTTAAATCAGCTTCGAATCTAGGCTTTCCTCTGTAAAAAAAATAATTCCATGCTGATGGCATTTAGTACGCAACATGAGTCTCATGCCATTAAATGGCAATTCCCCACACACCCAAAAAGTCACCTGTGTTAACGTTTATTTTAAATCAGATAAGAAGAAGCAGAAAAGCCAGTTAATCAACTTATTTAATCATTTGGCAATTTTTGTTTCATTTCACTTGCCTAAGTGCCTTCCCACCTTCTTGTTAGCACCAAAAAGCCTGCTGAGAACATATCTCTATGGATCTACACACACACACACACACACACACAAATGAAGGGCCAATGCATCAATTCACATGGGTCACCACTCCAGTGAAGTTCCTAACCTCAAAGTGGGGCCTAAAGATCACCCACTGTTACAACTGATCTCCAGACAACAGAAATCAGTTCCCCTGGAGAAGTTGGCTGCTTGGGAAGGTGAACTCTCTGACATTGTACCCCACTGAAGTAGGGTTGCCAGGTCCAAATAAAGAAATATCTGGGGACTTTGGGGTGGAGCCAGGAGACTTTGGGTGGAGCCAGGTGATTTTGGGGGTGGAGCCAGGTGGTCCAATCTTTTTGAAACTTGAAGGGTGTTTTGAAAAGAGGTGTTGGATGCTATGCTGAAAATTTGCTACCTCTATCTCAAAAAACAGCCCCCCCACAGAGCCCCAGATACCCACAGATCAATTCTCAATTATACCCTATGGGAATTGGTCTCTGTAGGGAATAATGGAGGGCCCAGCTGACATTCCTCCCCTCCGCTTTCTGATGACCCTGAAGTGGGGGGAGGGCCTCCAAACTGGGGAATCCTCTGCCCCCATCAGGGGATTGGCAACCTTCCACTGAAGACCCTCCCCTTCTCAAACTTCATCTTTACCAGTCTCCATCCCCCAAATCTCCAGGTATTTCCCAACCTGGAGGTGGCAATTCTAGTCACTGGTCATGCTTACAGGGACTCTACACCACCTTACAGGAACTATACCCTATCTAGACTTCACCAAACACTTTCATGCAACTGTAAATTCCCAGCAATAGTGGCAGGTAAGCTGCACTCCAAGGAAGCTTTTTGTACTGTTACAGGTCTTCTCATGGAGGAACCCCTGGGCCATCTTGAAAATTGCTTCTAGATCTTGAAGGGCAAGAAGGAAACATGTAGCAGAAAAGTCAGGGGGAAACATAGAAGGAGGGATAAGGCCTTAGTAGCAGAACATCTTCTTTGCATACAGGAAGTCCCATGTTCAGTCCCAGCATCTCCAGCTAACAGGATAAGCTATTTATGATTGGATATTTCTCCAATGTTTCCACTGAAGTAACTCCAAAAATGCAAATGTCCAAGAATATTTTATTAGGGTTTGTAGAATCTTTCGGGATCAAGTGCCGTGTTCTACTGGAGAAAGTTTTCCTTCCAGACGTTTTGTTCTCAGCTGCGGAGAACAAAACGTCTGGAAGGAAAACTTTCTCCAGTAGAACACGGCACTTGATCCCGAAAGATTCTACAAACCCTAATGATGTTACCAGCCGTAAAAACCTGAAATTTTTGACAAGAATATTTTGTTTGGTTTTAAGTCTTAAAGGTTGGTTACTTTTTCAGCAGCACAAACTCTATGGCCAAAAAACCCCTAAACCACCCTGAGAATATGTTCTATGATTACTAGGGTTAACACGTTCAGGCTGGGGAATTCCTGGAGACTTAAGGATGAAGTCTGAGGAAAGTGGAGTTTGGGGAGTGGAGGGAGCTGAGCTGAGATGTGATGCCATAGAGTCCACCCTCCAAAATAGCTATTTTTTCTCCAGGATAGAATCATAGAGTTGGAAGGGACTCCAGGGTCATCTAGTCCAACCCCCTGCACAATGCAGGAAACCCACAAATTCCTACCCCAAATTCACAGGATCTTCATCGTTGTCAGATGGTCATCTAGCCTCTGTTTAAAAACCTCCAAGGAATGAGAGCCCACCATCTCCCGAGGAAGCCTGTTCCACTGAGGAATCACTCTAACAGTCAGGAAGTTCTTCCTAATGTTGAGCCGGAAACTCTTTTGATTTAATTTCAACCCATTGGTTCTGGTCCTATCTTCTGGGGCCACAACAAACAATTCCACACCATCCTCCATATGACAGCCCTTCAAGTACTTAAAGATGGTGATCATATCACCTCTCAGCCATCTCCTCTCCAGGCTAAACAGGCCCACTACTTCAAGCTTTCCTCATAGGACTTGGTCTCCAGACCCCTCACCATCTTCGTCGCCCTCCTCTGGACCCGTTACAGCTTGTCTATATCTTTCTTAAAATGTGGTGCCCAAAACTGAACACAATACTCCAGTTGAGGTCATAGAGTAAAGCGATACCAGAGAGCAGAGTAAAGCGATACCATCACATCATGTGATCTGGACACTATACTTCTGTTGATACAGCCCAAAGTTGCATTTGCCTTTTTAGCCACCGCATCACACTGTTGATTCATGTTCAGCGTATGATCCACTAAGAGCCCTAGATCCTTTTTGCACGTACTACTGCTAATACATGTCTCCCCCATCCTACAACTACGCATGGAATTTTTCCTACTGTAATGCAGAACTTTACATTTATCCCTGCTACAATTCATTTTATTGGCTTCAGCCCAGTTTTCCAGCCTGTCAAAGTCATCCTTGATAATTTATTTCAGTCATCTGGAGTTTAGATGTAATTCTGGGGGATCACCAGGTCCCACCTAAAGGATGGCAACCCTATTACATGTATATAAAGTGCATGATTACATGTATATGTGCATTTGGATTGTGGTCCATGAACTGACCACAGCTGTACTATGAGCTGTTAGCTAGTCTGGTGTAGTGGTTAAGTGCGTGGACTCTTATCTGGGAAAACCAGGTTTGATTCCCCACTCCTCCACTTGCAGCTGCTGGAATGGCCTTGGGTCAGCGATAGAGCTCACAGAACTGTCCTTAAAAGGGAAGCTTCTGGGAGAGCTCTCTCTCTGGGAGGGCACCTACCTCACAGGGTGTCTGTAGTGGGGGAGAAAGATAAAGGAGATTATGAGCCGCTCTGAGATTCTGAGATTCAGAATGGAGGGCAGGATATAAATCCAATATCATCATAATCATCATCATCATCATCATTATCTTCTTCTTTTTCAACTTTGATCTCTGATATTCAGACCTTATCCTGTACAGCCCCTTCAGACATGCAACTTAGGTTTGCAACTCTATTAATTTTCATTTGCTAGCGTTTGCAATAGCTGATTGTGCCACGGAGCCCACTCACCTGAAACAATACCCTTATCTGACAGAAAAGGGTTATATTATTCCCTTTGACAAATGTGCTCAAGGGTTAATTGGCACACTGCCAGTCAGGTATGGGAAGAGAAGAAGTTGGTTCGACGCATCAGTATTCTAGAAGTTTCAACAAAAGAAGGGCAAGTACATCAAGTCGTCATTCTATTGACATAATAGAGGGTTTTGTTTTTTTTTTTGTTTTTTTTAAAAAAAGACATTGGATTTATATCCTGCCCTCCATTCCGAATCTCAGAGCGGCTCACAATCTCCTTTATCTTCCTCCCCCACAACTGATACCCTGTGAGGTGGGTGAGGCTGAGAGGACTCCCACACCAGTTCCCTTTCAAGGACAACTCCTGCGATAGCTATGGCTGACCCAAGGCCATTCCAGCAGCTGCAAGTAGAGGAGTGGGGAATCAAACCCGGTTCTCCCAGATAACCACTACACCAACAGGATCTCTAGCTGCTAGAACTCATGGGCATTCAATGAAATTGCTGAGCAGTCAGGTTAAAACAGATAAGAGGAAGTACTTCTTCACCCAACGGGTGATTAACATTTGGAATTCACTGCCACAGGAGGTGGTGGCGGCTACAAGCATAGCCAGCTTCAAGAGAGCATTAGATAAAAATATGGAGCAGAGGTCCATCAGTGGCTATTAGCCACAGTGTGTATGTGTGTGTGTGTGTATATATATACATAATTTTTTGGGCCACTGTGTGACACAGAGTGTTGGATTGGATGGGCCATTGGCCTGATCCAACATGGCTTCTCTTATGTTCTTATGCTTCCATACTGTACTAAAAAGATGCACAACAAGAACTCACATATAGTACTTTTACCATAGTCCTTAAGAACATAAGAGAAGCCATGTCGGATCAGGCCAATGGTTCACCCTGTCCAACACTCTGTCTCACACAGTGGCCAAATAACCAGGTGCCATTAGGAGATCCACTAGTGGAGCAAGGACACTAGAAGCCTTCCCACTATCCCTCACCAAGAATATAGATCATCACTGCCCCAGACAGAGAGTTCCATCAACACCCTGTGGCTAATAGCCACTGATGAACCTCTGTCCCATATGTTTTTCCAGTCCCTTCTTGAAACTGTCCAAGTGCATCAAGTTTGCACAAATCAATAATATAAAGGGGTGTACAATGACTCAGCAGTTCCTAAAGTCACCTTGTAATACTAGAAATGTTACTATCTGTCTGGGGTCCGTGTCTCTCCTTCTCTTTCCACTGCAGAAAGGAAGCACTATCCGCCTATTCCTCCATCCAATTTAAGTTCTCTGACTCCTCCCCATACTATTTCTAAGGAGGGGGTTCCAGATCTCCTCCCAGGAGCATTTCATGTGGCAGCAGGAAAGGGAGACAAGAGTTCGCTGCTGACCGGAGCCCATATGCCAGCGGAGATACGCCGCACGATCCGAGCCGCTATCCCCCCCCCCTTCCATTGTTAATAGAAAACCTTTTTTGCAATAACTATCAAGCAAGTGCAAATCCAATTTGCAGCATTTCATTTAATAGAGCTTATAGGCTTCTTCTGTAACATCACTTGAAGTTTAAGATAGCATTAACACAACTGCCACAGTATTATTTTCCCGGGATATTAAGAAATCATGAAAGACAGCTTAAGACGAAGACCGGATGGTACTTCGTTCATTACTTTCTTCAAATGGGTTTTGGGGGGAAATTAGATCTATTTCCACAATTATTATAGTGAGATATTACGTGGGATTGCTACAGTGGATATCTTTGCCGATGTCCACGAACACAATATTTATGGAAGCAGCTGAAGTCTCACTGTTTCTGCAAGACAAGCGCCACTGTCTCCCATGTTATCGATTTCAGAATGACAGGGCCTTTGTATATTCAGGCTAAGGCAGCAAATACTGTCTCCCTGGTTTCACATCACGGTCGAGATGATCAAGACTCTGAGCAAATGCACTTACATAGACACTTAACAAAAAGTGGAAACGGGAAGAGTTCCTCAAGGGGTATTTTGAAAGAAAGCCACTTCACTTGAAGGCTAGTGATGGTGGAACGAGAATTCGGGAAGAGCGATTCAGGGCTAATGAGATAGGATGGGGAAAAAATCAAGAAAGAAAGTGGTGCACTTTGTGGTTAGGGTGGTGGGCTAAAGTCTAGGATAAGGGTCCCCCCAGTGTTAGAAGAAGAAGATACTGAATTTATATCCTGCCCTATACTCTGAATCTCAGGGCGGTCACAATCTCCTTTATCTTCCTCCCCCACAACAAACGCCTTGTGAGGTAGGTGGGGCTGAGAGAGCTCTTACAGAAGCTGCCCTTTCAAGGACAACTCCTACGAAAGCTATAGCTAACCCAGGCCATTCCAGCAGCTGTAAGTGGAAGAGTGGGGAATCAAACCCGGTTCTCCCAGATGAGAGTCCGCACACTTAACCACTACACCAAACTGGCTCAGCAAGTACAGAGAGAAACCACAGGGCAGAACTCTTCTCTGTTGTTCCTGTAAGTTCCATAGCATCCACTGACACTTTCTCTGGCACCCACTGAGTGTTTTTAGAAAGTGAGTGGGACCAGGCGAGGCTTTTGTCCAGCAAGGTTTCTGACTGGCTATTGGAGATCTGATAGTCTATGCAGATTTTTTGTGTGTGTTGCTTTGGCAAGATAAGCACACCAGGGATACTCTAGGATTTGCAGTAAAGCTCTATGGCACCATAGAGTTTTTATCGCAAGTCCTAGAGCGTCCCCAGTGTGATGACATCACTTCCAGGTGATGTAATTGCCCTGGGTACAGCATGCAGTGATGGGGTTCTTCAGGGGCAGGGATCCCCCTGGTTGCCTGCTCCCAGCCATGGGCTGGGGCCTTTCAGACCGGGGAATCCCCAGCCCCGGCGGGAGCTTTGCAGCCCTAGTTCCAGTTGCCAGGGCAGGCCTATTTGCACAATAACAACCTGCAAGGACTTTCAGTTTCCCCATCTCCGCTTCCTTGCACCATTTCCTTCTTCTCTCCACTTGGTAACTCACATATTCTTACCCTGCTCGGTTTCTTTCTCACCTTCCCACCCATCCACCCAACCTTTATCCTCCCTTCCAGCCTCAGCTGTATTTATTATCTATTTAGTTCATTAGCCTACCTTTCTCTACAATGTGGGCTCTAAGTAGCCTACATCATTTTGTTTTCCTCCATTGCATCATCAGAACAATCCTGTGAGCAGAGAGGCCTGGGAATGAAAGACACAAAACATAGAGGCTGTTTGTGATGCCATTAGGCTGACCAAAGGGGATACTTTTACTTTTTTCGGGCCCAATCCATCTTCTTTCCCCCAAAACTTTGCGGGAGCCAAAACCATCATCCTCGGTCCATTGCTGGGCCTATCCATAGTCTCCAGTTTTATGAGTAGGGTCACCAAAATCCAACTCTCTGGATGGGACCACCTGGGTGAGGCAATGGCTCCAGGGTATGAGTCTGGGCTGGGGTAGTCTTGGGACCCTCAGACTGCGAGGGGAGCAAGTTACTTCACCTGACCGCCTTGCTTAGCACAGCAGTTGTTTGGAAGTGGATCCTCTTTCTCTCTGGACTGAGCCGGGATCTGGCTTTCCCCATCATGTCTGCTGCCTCCCAAGCCTTCTTCCTTTCCAGTCCCTGACTATCCTTTCCCCCCAATTTTTATTACCCCAAGCACTCCCCCAGGTACTTCTGTGGGCTGGGAAAGGTGCTGACAAGAACTGACAGGAGGGCCATCTGCAGACCCAGCTGGTGGAGAAGTATGCCTCCTTTTCTCCTCCCTTCTGGGCCATGCTGGCTCAGAATATTGTTGACTTTCTATCCCCTCACAAGGGGATGGCTCCTGTCTCCTATCCAGGGGGTTGCTGGAGTCCATTCTGGTTGGGATCCAGACACCAACATGGGAATAGGTTGTTTTTTTTTCATATATTCTTTTGTTTCCCAAATTTACTGTCCTCTGGGCTACTTATGTATAATGACACCCTGCTTATTTAATTTATATGCAGAGTACATCATGCGTAATGCTGGCTTGGATGAAGCACAAGCCGGAATTAAGATTCTTGGGTAAAACATCAACAGCCACAGATATGCAGATGACACCACTCTAATGGCAGAAAGTGAGGAGGACCTAAAGAACCTCTTGTTGAGGGTGAAAGAGGAGAGTGCAAAAGTAGGCTTGAAACTCAACATAAAAAAAAACTAAGATCATGGCATCTGGTCCCACTACACCTTGGCAAATAGAAGGGGAAGACATGGAAGTAGTGACAGACTTCACATTTCTGGGATCCAAGATCACTGCAGATGGTGACTGTAGCCATGAAATCAAAAGACGTTTGTTCCTTGGGAGAACATCTATTGCAAACCTGGGCAGTATAATAAAAAGTAGAGACATCACCCTACCAACAAAAGTCAAAGTGATGGTATTTCCAGTAGTAACATATGACTGTGAGAGCTGGACCATAAGGAAGGCCGAGAGCAGAAGAATAGATGCTTTTGAGATGTGGTGCTGGAGAAGAATCTTGAGAGTCCCTTGGACTGCAAGAAGATCCAATCAGTGAGTCCTAAGGGAAATCAACTGTGACTGTTTCCTGGAAGGTCAGATGCTGAAGCTGAAGCTCAAATACTTTGGCCACCCAATGACAAGGGAGCACTCCCTGGAGAAGACCCTGATGCTGGGAAAGACAGAAGGCAAAAGAAGAAGGGGACGGCAAAAGATGAGATGGCTGGACAGCGTTACTGATGTAACAAACACGAATTTGAGCAGACTTCGGAGGATGGTGGAAGTCAGGAGGGCCTGGAGTGACTTGGTCAGAGCCGGATTAACAATTAGATCAAGTAGGCATTGGCCTATGGGCCCCCACACTACTTATATACACTTACCTTCTACCTACTGGTAAGGTTGCCAGATCCTCCCTAGCCATGAGCAGGGGGTGGGAAGGTAGAGTTGCTGGATCCAGGTTGGGAAACTCCTGGAGATTTGGGGATGGAGCCTGGAGAGGACAGGGATCTCAGAGGGGAACAAGGCCATAGAATCCACCCTCCAAAGCAACCAAAGCAGGGGAACTGATCTCTGTAGCCTGAAGATGGGTTGTAATTTTGGGGATTCCCTGGTTCCACATGGAGGATGGCATTGGTACCTGCTGCTCTTAACCATAATAAAACTTTTTTTTAATGGTCATTTCCTTATAACAGGGGTGGCCAACGGTAGCTCGCCAGATGTTTTTTGCCTACAACTCCAATCAGCCCCAGACATTGGCCATGCTGGCTGGGGCTGATGGGAGTTGTAGGCAAAAAAAAATCTAGAGAGCTACCATTGGCCACCCCTGCCTTATAAGGATTTGGGAAAGGTGGCAGTGGGGATGTGGTCTCTCCCACAAGCTGAGTATTGCATTTATAAGACCCCACTTTTTCAAAGATCTTTTTGTTAGTGAAAATCCAACTCTAGCCCAAGTCTGGTTAATATAAATTGCTTAAAAAAAAAACAAAAAAACTTTGCCCCACTATTGTGCAATGTTCTATCATATTGTTTAGAGAGGAACAATCTACAGTGCAATTCAGTTCTCCATTAATTATGACCATTGTCATGTTTTGTCTCACAGTGTCCAAATATATGTGCTATTCAAATATTTGGTCACAACCCCATGGTGCCTAGTGGTAAGCTGCAGTACTGCGGTCCAAGCTCTGCTCATGATCTGAGTTTGATCCCAGTGGAAACCGGGTTCAGGTAGCTGACTCAAGGTTGACTCAGCCTTCCATCCTTCCGAGGTTGGTAAAATAAGTACCCAGCTTGCTGGGGGGAAAGCGTAGATGACTGGGGAAGGCAATGGATAAACCACCCCATAAAAAGTTTGCCAAGAAAATGTTATGATGTGACGTCATCCCATGGGTCACTAATGGCCTGTTGCTTTTGCACAGGGGACTACCTTTACCTTTACATTCATTCAGAGATGCAGGCTTGTCTAGGAGACAGGTTTGGGTCCAGGTGTGTGAAGTACTGTCAAGTTGTAGCCATCTTACGGACACACAGTTTTCAAGGATGGGAGATGTCCAGGGGTGGTTTTCCCCTGCAAAGCAACCCTGGGCTTCCTTACATAAGAACATTAGAGAAGCCTTGTTGGATCAGGCCAATGGCCCATCCAGTCCAACACTCTGTGCCACACAGTGGCCAATATATGTGTGTGTATACACACGCACACACACACATATATATATACTGTGGCTAATAGCCACTGATGGACCTCTGCTCCATATTTTTATCCAGTCCCCTCTTGAAGCTGGCTATGCTTGTAGCCGCCACCACCTCCTGTGTCAGTGAATTCCACACGTTAATCACCCTTTGGGTGAAGAAGTACTTCCTTTTATCCATTTTAACCTGACTGCTCAGCAATTTCATTGAATGCCCACAAGTTCTTGTATTGTGAGAAAGGGAGAAAAGTACTTCTTTTTCTACCTTCTCCATCCTATGCATAATCTTGTAAACCTCTATCATGTCACCCCGCAGTCGACGTTTCTCCAAGCTAAAGAGCCCCAAGCATTTTAATTTTTCTTCATAGGGAAAGTGTTCCAAACCTTTAATCATTCTCATTGCCCTTTTCTGCACTTTTTCCAATGCTATAATATCCTTTTTGAGGTGCGGTGACCAGAATTGTACACAGTATTCCAAATGAGACCACAACATTGATTTATACAAGGGCATTATGATACTGGCTGATTTGTTTTCAATTCCCTTCTTAATAATTCCCAGCATGGTGTTGGCCTTTTTTATTGTAATCTCACACTGTCTTGACATTTTCAGTGAGTTATCTACCTTGGTGGTCTACCATCCAAGAACTCACCAGGGCTGATTCTGTTTAGCTTTCAAGATCTGATGAGATTTGGTTAACCTTGGGCATCCAGGTTAGGGCATGTTGGGTTTAATGAGTATTAAAAATGGTTTGGCGTAGTGGTTAAGTGCGCGGACTTTCATCTGGGAGAACTGAGTTTGATTCCCCCACTCCTTCACTTGCAGCTGCTGGAATGGCCTTGGGTCAGCCATAGTTTTTGCAAGAGTTGTCTTTGAAGGGGCAGCTTCTTGTGAGAGGCCTCTCAGTCCCACCCACCTCACAGGGTCTGTTGTGGGGGAAGAAGATGAAGGAGATCGTAAGCCACTCTGAGACTCTGATTCAGAGAGCTGGGCGGGGTATAAATCTGTAGTCATCAGTCATCATACTAGAATCCATGGAAATTAAAGAGCTTACCCAGAGGTGGGGGTGGGGGTAGAAGGAAAATGAAAGAAGACCAAGACCAAAGCCTCAAGGAACCCTGTCAAAGAGTGAAGTAGTACAATTCTATGAAGAACAACTCCGCTTTGAGTCCACAGAACTCACTAGTTTTAGATAAACTCGTCTTCAGAAGGTTGTATGGAGGGAAGGACCAAAGATGGGCTGCCAATAAGATCTCTGTGATGTCTTCCCACTTCAGTTAAATGCTCCTAACAGACCGTGATTCAACTGTAAAGGACAAACTTGTTTTATTGATTTCTAAGAGGAAAATAAGTGATTAATTAAGACAACCTAACCTTTGCTTCAAACATAGCGGAAGGAACTCCTATTAAAGAGTTATACTGTACGGTGTCCTGGGTGGACCTCTTGGACAAAGATTGTTAAGGACAAAGTGAAATAAGGGGGGGGGGAGGCGATCTATTCTAAGCTCAGCAGAGACGGAAATTGGGCACATCGGAAGCGTTCTCAAATGTGGTTATAAACCATTAGCAAAGGGTCTGTCATTTACGTCCTTTTCAATTACCCTTCCTGTCTTGATGGCATCGTCTGGTCGGCCCGTGGCTCTGGGTTCTTGAGCATTGCCCATCCTTTCCTCTATCTGAAAAGCCATGATTCGAAGAGGAAGGCAATAGGCGGGAAATACTATCCATGTGTAAAGATCTTGCAGCTGCATAAAACGGCTCCGACTTTCCCACCCCCGTTCGTACCGGGAAACCCTGTGGCCTCACGCATTCATGCTTGATGCTGCGCGCATAGTGTGAAGCTCAGTGGAATTAATAGAGCAGGCAGGGCATGCCTCCATTTCACGACAATTAAATTGTGCATACGAGCCTTAGGCCAAGTCTTTTCTTTTCTTTTTGCCTTAGAAATTCAGCTGAAGACGAGCTGTAGCTATTCCTTTCCAGGCTGGGTTGAACAGCTGTTTTTGCATCCAAATAGAGCGGAGGCTCAGGTTGGATCTAGAGCTGCTAGGTCCCTCCCGGTAGCTACTAGAGCGGGGGTGTCAAACTCATTTGTCACGAGGGCTGAATCTGAAATAAATGAGACCTTGTTGGGTCAGGCTATGTGTGTACCTGTTTAAGATTAGGTAGCAAAGATATAAACTGTATAAAGGACGCGGACAAACACGATTAAAGGTTTGAGACACAATTAAAATGAGACCGCTTCGGCAGGGACGGCAGAATACAAATCAAATCAAATAAAAAATTAAATATTATTTTTTTTTTAAAAAAAACCCTTAAAACATGCTTAAAACATTAGCTCTTGTTGGTCTTAAAGGTGCTTTCTTTGTATCTCTCCTGGGCAATCCAAGGACCTGGGCAAAGGTAGCTCTGGCTCTTTCCTTCGTTCCCCAGGGGACCAGGAAGGGGAGGAGCCTCAGCCAAAAGAAGGAAGAGAGGCTTGGCTCAGTAGCTCTGCTGTGCAATTGAGAAAGCCTGGCAAAGCAGGTTCTGCCTCCCCCCTTCCTCCCCAAGGGAGGAGCCTCAGCCAGTGGAGAAAATAGAGGCTTTGCTCTGTAGCTCCTGTGCGATTGAGCAAGCCTGGCAAAGCAAGCTGTGATGCAGAAGGAAGCAAGAGAGAGGGAGAAGGAAGCAGATGACAGCCAGTTGCTCAGGGGCCTGATGGGAGCCCTCTGGGGGCCTGATTCGACCTCCGGGCTGCATGTTTGACACCCCTGTGACGGTGTAGGGGTAGGGTTGCTATACCCAGGTCATACAGATTTGGGAACAGAGCCTGGGGAGGGCAGAGACCTCAGTGGGGTACAATGCCACAGAGTCCACCCTCCAAAAGATCCATTTTCTCCAGGGGAACTGGTCTCTGTAGTCTGGAGGTGATTCCAATGGATCTCCAGGACCCACCTGGAAGCTGGCATCCCTAGCTGGAAGACCTTTTTGTTAGCGAAGAACCACCTCTGGCCCAAGTCTGGTTAAAATCAATTGCTTAAAAAAAACTCTTTGCCCCACTATTGGGCCATTTTCTACCAAAATTGCCTAGAAAGAAACAATCTACAGTGCAATTCAGTTCTCCATTAATTATGACCATCATCATGTTTTGTCTCACAGTATCCAAATATATGTGCTATCCAAATATTTGGTCAAAACCCCTTGGCGCAGAGTGGTAAAGCTGCAGTACTGCGGTCCAAGCTCTGCTCATGACCTAAGTTTGATCCCGGCGGAAACTGGGTTCAGGTAGCCGGCTCAAGGCTGACTCCGCCTTCCATCCTTCTGAGGTCGGTAAAATGAGTACCCAGCTTGCTGAGGGGAAAGGGTAGACGACTGGGAAAGGCAATAATAATAATAATAATAATAATAATAATAATAAAAATTATTTCTATCCCGCCCTCCCCACCTCGGCAGGCTCAGGGTGGCTAACAACATTTCATAAAAACATACAATGGTTAAAACTTTTAAATTTAACAATATAAAACAGTAAATATTAACTTAATAACATTAAAACAATCCAGTAAGTGCAGTTATTCAGCGGTGTGGTCTTAACCGCATTGGCGGGTGCTTAATTGCCGATCTTCTTAACAGTCCAGGTATGCGAGTTTAAAAAGGGCGGTCTTGCAGGCCCCGCGGAACTGGTCAAGGTTCCGCAGGGCCCGCACCTCCTCGGGGAGTCGGTTCCATAGGGTAGGGGCCGCGGGGCAATGGCAAACCACCTCATAAAAATACTGCCAAGAGAATGTCATGATGATGTGACGTCGCCCCATGGGTCGGTGACAACTTGGTCCTTGAGCAAGGGACTACCTTTACCGAGGGCTCTTTTTGTAGCAGAAGCTCCTTTGCATATTAGGCCATGCCCTCTTGATGTAGCCAATCCTCCAATCCTTAGAGGGCTCTTAGTACGGGACCTACTGTAAGCTCCAGGAGGATTGGCTGCATCATGAAGGCGTGGCCTAATATGCAGAGGAGCTCCTCCTACAAAAAGAGCCCTGCCTTTACCTAACAACCCCAGAAGCTTGAGCTTGTCAGAGCTTGCGAAACCACCCAGGAAGACAGAGGTTGCTAGACTAAAGAAGACAATGGCAAACCGCCTCTGTTCATCTCCCAGCCTCCACGGCATTCACAACTTGGATCTGGCAACCCTATGCAAGGTGTGTGTGTGAGGGGAGGAGAGTAGTCAGCATATATTCAGGAATAAATTTTGTAAGTGAGAAGAAAGGAAGACATAAACTGGCATTCCTCCCTCGCTCCCGTCTCTGTTCTACCAGATTTATTTCCTTGCTGTCACAAGAAAAAGACAGGAGGTGCAGTCTTTGTGCCCGCTGAAGAGCCCTCACCTTTGCTTAATTACCGAATTCGCATCTCGCAGCAAGCAGAACGCAACCTGACTGGCCCCACTTCAGCTGCTCAAGCCCCACACTGTGGCTCTCTGTGGCAGCCACATCTTCTCATCAGGGCACGCTGAGGTAAATATAACTCAAGCAATATGGGCTTGACATATAAAACCCTCAGAGCCATCTGTGTTCTGAAGCAAAGAAGGAGGGAGGAGGAGGAGAAAAGACTGCAGATTTATGCCCCGCCCTTCTCTCTGAGTCAGAAACTCAGAGCGGCTTACAATCCCCTATATCTTCCTCCCCCACAACAGACACCCTGTGAGGTAGGTGGGGTTGAGAGGGCTCTCACAGCAGCTGCCTTTTCAAGGACAACTCCTGAGATAGCTAAGGCTAACCCAAGGCCATTCCAGCAGGTGCAAGTGGAGGAGTGGAGAATCAAACCCGGTTCTCCCAGACAAGAGTCCACACAATTCACCACTACACCAAACTGGCTCCCTGACAAAAAGCAGTGCCTTACTCAAGCGCTCGAATTTGAAAACGATACTATTCTACGACCGTGCGGGCAGAATCCCCCCCTCCCCTCATGCGCCAATATCAATAACACCCCGCACTTATTTAAATAAATTAGATTATTCTTTCAGATCACTCAGTCATGAGACAACTAATCGCGACCTGAGAAAATTCTACTTAATACTTGCAAAAGCAGGATTACTTTCACCTGCCTGGGCAACCTGACGCTTTTATACCCCGCCCTTCTCCCTGAATCAGAGACTCAGAGTGGCTTGCAATCTCCTATATCTTCTCTCCCCACCACAGACACCCAGTGAGGTGGATGGGGTTGAGAGGACTCTCACAGCAGCTGCCCTTTCAAGGACAACCTCTGCCAGAGCTATGGCTGACCCGAGGCCATTCCAGCAGGTGCAAGTGGAGGAGTGGAGATTCAAACCCGGTTCTCCCAGACAAGAGTCCGCACACTTAACCACTACACCAAACTGGCTCTCTGACAAAACGCAGTGCCTTACTCAAGCGCTCGAATTTGAAAACGATACTATTCTACGACCGTGCAGGCAGAATCGTCCCTCCACCGCATGCGCCAATATCAATAACACCCCGGGCTTATTTAAATAAATTGGATTATTCTTTCAGATCATCCAGCCATGAGACAACTAATCGCCACCCGAGAAAATTCTCCTAAATACTTGCTAAAGCAGGATTACTTTCACTTGCCTGGGCAACCTGACGTCTGGAATGCCTGCTTACTGTTTCTGGCATTTTGTACTGAGGGACAACACTTGGTGTGGAATAGGTTGGGGTGGGGGAGAGAGAGGGACTTTATTTCAAACAGGGGGGGAAAGATACCTTTAACTTAAAAGACGCAGTGGCAGAGATGCTATGGAGACGGAAGTCAAATTCATTTCTCTGACACGCCAACCTGGCTCTCAATGATTTTTTATTCCCCGTTTTCGGCGTTTGGGTGGGAGGCGGAGGGGAATCAAAGGCTGGCTTTAGGGATTAGCGCTGTCGAATGAACACGCTCCGATGCAAATCCTCTGGCTGCAGGCGTATGAAGGTTCTGGTTTGTGTCGGCATTAGCTGGAAGAGGGCAAGGCCTAGATGTGGGCCTCAGGGCCAGTTAATAGAGGCGACGCGTCAGGTGAGCATTTGGGGCTATATTCGCTTCCACAGAGCAGCCTTTGGATTCTATACTGCCTCTTCCGTCAGCTGCACACTCCCAACCAGTGATGCTGGGTGTTGTAAAAGAGAGAGAGAAAGAGATCACACATAAGAGGTAAATAGAGGGTTGCTAATTTCCAGCTGGGTACTGGAGTTCTCCTGGAGTTATAACTAGGGTTGCCAAGTCCAATTCAAGAAATATCTGGGGACTTTGGGGGTGAAGCCAGGAGACTTTGGGGGTGGAGCCAGGAGACATTAGGGGTGGAGCCAAGATCAAGGCTGTGAGAAGCATAATTGAACTCCAAAAGGAGTTCTGGCCATCACATTTCAATTCCTTCCTTCCATAGGAAATAATGAAGGATAGGGGCACTGTCTTTGGGGGCTCATAGAATTGGACCCCCCAGTCCAATCTTTTTGAAACTTGGGTGGTATTTTGGGGAGAGGCACTAGATGCTATACTGAAAATTTGGTGCATCTACACCAAAAAACAGCTTCCCCAGAGTTCCAGATATCCGTGGATCAATTATCCATGATTTTCTATGGGAATAAATCTCCATAGGGAATAACAGAGTTCCCAGCAGACATTTCCCTCCCCTCCCCCTGGTTCCTGACGACCCTGAAGCGGGGGGAGGGCCTCCAAACCGGGGGATCCCCTGCCCCCACCTGGGGATTGGCAACCCTAGAGCCAAAAGAACAGTTGGGACAAGCACAACTGAACTCCAAAGGGAGTTCTGGCCATCACATCTCTAAAGGGACCGCACAACCTTTTAAATGCCCTCCCTCCATGGGAAAAAAATGAAGGATAGGGGCTCATAGAAACCAACCCCCTAGCCCAATCATTTTGAAACTTTGAGGGTATTTTGAGGAGAGGCATCGGATGCTATATTGCAAATTTGGTGCCTCTACCTCAAAACACACACACACACACCCCAAGAAGGATGGGGCAACTTCTTTGGGGGCTCATAGAATTGGACCCGACATCTAACTCAAATACATTTTGTTAATAATAGCAAGTTGACCAGTTAAAATAATCAGGTCTCGTTTTGGGTAGGAGCTCTGGAACCTCTAAATTTTATTGTGCTTTTTTCTTTCTTTTTAAAAAAGGTAGTCCCCTGGGAGAGCACCAGTCGTTTCTAACTCTGTTTTGGAGGGTGAAATCTATGACATTCTACTCTCCCCGACCTCGAATCTCACCTCCCTAGGGTTGCCAATCCCCAGGTGGGGGCAGGGGATCCCTCGGTCTGGAAGCCCTCCCCCCGCTTCAGGGTTGTCAGAAAGCGGGGGGAGGGGAGGGAAATGTCTCCTGGGAACTCTATTATTCCCTATGGAGATTTATTCCCATAGGAAATAATGTAGAATTGATCCATGAGTATCTGGGACTCTGGGGGGGGTGCTGTTTTTTGGGGTGAAGGCACCAAATTTTCAGTATAGCATCTAGTGCCTCTCCCCAAATTACCCCCCAAGTTTCAAAAAGATTGGACCAGGGGGTCCAATTCGATGAGCCCCAAAAGAAGGTGCCCCTATCCATTATTTCCTATGGAAGGAAGGCATTGAAAAGGTGTGCCGTCCCTTTAAATGTGATGGCCAGAACTCCGTTTGGAGTTCAATTCTGCTTGTCACAGCCTTGATCTTGGCTCCACCCCTAATGTCTCCTGGCTCCACCCCCAAAGTCCCCAGATATTTCTTGAATTGGACTTGGCAACCCTACACCTCCCCCAGGTTCTGCTTCCAAACCTTGAAGCATTTCCTAGTCTGGAACTGGTATTCTTGTCTTCCCTGGTGAGTCTTCTCTTTTTGCAATGCCACCAACATTCCATAGCCTCAGTCAGAGCTTTTTTTTTTTGAGCAGGAACTCCTTTGTATATTAGGCTACACCCCCCTGGTGTAGT
Organism: Heteronotia binoei; assembly: GCF_032191835.1. NCBI lineage: Eukaryota > Metazoa > Chordata > Lepidosauria > Squamata > Gekkonidae > Heteronotia > Heteronotia binoei. The sequence continues at coordinate 124,486,820 of NC_083229.1, forward strand.
CAATCCTCTAAGAGCTTACAGGGCTCTTCTTGCAGGGCCTACTGTAAGCTCCGGGAGGATTGGCTACATCAGGTGGGTGTGGCCTAATATGCAAATGAGTTACTGCTACAAAAAGAGTCCTGGCCTCAGTGGAGTCACTGTAGCTTCAAGGGAGAGTTCAGGCTAGAAAACCTTAGGAGACATACCATGGAGTGTGGAATCTGCATCTCGTGCAACGATCATCTGTTCCGGGCAAACTTTTCGTAGAATCTCGAGCAGGACTTGGAAAGGTCACTGAGGGCTCTGCAACCTGATCGGGGTGCCAGAATTTAGCCACCAGATGACAGATTCCTGCACATGGAGCACAGAAGCAATGAGAAACGAGGTGCAGAGCTGAAAAGCTGTAGATTATAAAGCAAAAAGGTGGAGGAGGATCTAGAGGTGTCCAAATATAACATACCTGAGTGGTCAGAGAAATTCACGAGGGTTAAATTCTAGCAGGAGCTCCTTTGCATATTAGGCCACACCCCCTGCTGATGTAGCCAATCCTCCAAGAGGAGATATTGGATTTATATCCCGCCCTCCGCTCAGAGCGGCTCACAATCTCCTTTATCTTCCTCCCCCACAACAGACACCCTGTGAGGTGGGTGGGGCTGAGAGGGCTCTCCCAGCAGCTGCCCTTTCAAGGACAACCTCTGTCAGGGCTATGGCTGACCCAAGGCCATTCCAGCAGGTGCACGTGGAGGAGTGGGGAATCAAACCCGGTTCTCCCAGATAAGAGTTCATACACTTAACCACTACACCAAAGCTTACTCGCAAGCTTACAAGGGGTTTTTTGTAAGCTCTTGGAGGACTGGTTACATCAGGGGTGTGTGGCCTAATATGCAAAGGAGCTCCTGCTAGAATTCCATCCTCGAAATTCACATTTGGATTTTTTTGCACTGCAGAGTTACATATATATATAGCTACTGGCTGAATGCTATCTGGCTGAATAAGATGGCATTTTCACTGGGAAAGTTCAGATAAATTGAATTTCACGCATTGTTGCGATCAAACGGGGAGACAGAGAAGGGGAGGAGAAAGGACTCCTGGAGCATCCGCTCTTACAGCAGCAGAAGAAGGTAAAAGCCTATTATAGCATGATAGTAGTCATCACAGGTCCTCAGCTTAAAAAGAACAGCCTGTTTCTCCCATTTGATCTGTCAATAGTTATCAGTAAACAACAAGGATGTGAAAGGGCGACGCAGACGGGCATGGTTGCAAACACCCTAGAACACTGACGGCTGTGGATTGTATTTTCTCACCAATAAAAGGAGAGAAATGTTGAGATAATCTAGCAAACTACAGCTTCCCCCCGCCCCCCGCCCCCAAGAACCACTTTGGTGTAGTGGCTAATTATGCAGACTTTTTTCTGAGAGAACTGGGTTGGATTCCCCACTCCTCCACTTGCAGCTGCTGGAATGGCCTTGGGTCAGCCATAGCTCTCACAGAGCTGTCCTTGAAAGGGCGTCTTCTGGGAGAGCTCTCTCAATCCCACCTACCTCACTGGGGAGAGGAAGGTAAAGCAGATTGTAAGCTGCTCTGAGACTCCTTCCGGTAGTGAAGGGCAGGGTATGAATCCCATCTCCTCCTCTACTTCTTTAAAAAAACCCTCCTTCACTGAATCCAATATACTTGATCTGCAAGTAGGGTTACCAACTTCCAGTTGATGCCTGGAGAACTTCTGGTATTACAGGATCAATTCCCAGGGTTATAGCTGATCTTTAGATAACAGCAATTAAATCCCTGTAGGGAAAAAAAAGGCTGTTTTCAAGGGCAAATTCTATGGCACTATGCCCCAGTGAGGTCCCTCACTTCCCCAAACCCTACCCTCTCCAGGCTCCACCCCCAAAACTCCAGGAACTTCCCCTCTTGGAGTAGGGAAACTATCCACGAGTAACACAGGTTCACTGAATCTGCCATCTAGTCCTCAGTGAGGGAACTTTGAACTAATCAGCCTCATTCTAATCACCTATGCAGAAGTCCATAAACCTCTGGTGATGGCGGTCCTCAACCAGGTCCAGGGGGGTGACTCCCCCACTCCACCTTCTCCCATCCCTTTTCCCAAATCCTGCCTTTAAAACCACTGGGGCCTTGGGTCTTTCCTGGGCTGTTGGCAGCCACCCGGCTGGTCAGATCCCAGCTCCTGAAGACCCTCTACATGCATGATGCTAAGGTAATTGAACGCCATCTTCAATCTGTATCGAAATTAGCCCCAAATTATTTTAAACTGCTTAATGCTTTTAATGTAAATGTTTTTTTTATTGTAAGTTATGTGTTGTGAGCTGCCCTGAGCCTGCTTCTGTGGGGAGGGCGGGATATAAATTCAATAGAACAAACAAACAAACCAGAGAGGAAGGTGGCAGAGTGGAAGGAACAGCACCCCCCCCATCTTGGTAGTAGGGTTGACAAAAAGAAAAAAAAGAAAGTAGAGGGAATAGGAATAGGGACAGAACAAGGGTGTCAAGCATGCAGGTTCAATGACGAGTCGAAGTTGATACAAAGGCTACGTTTATTGATAGACCAATACTTTGGCCAGAGCTGTTCCTTGAGAAGAATGAAACTGATACATTGATGCAAAACTCTTAAGGATTACTTCAAAGGGATTCCAAAGGTGGGGGGGACGCAGGAGAGCGTTCACACATAAAATATCAAAACTACATATATTCCCAGGGTGTTATCAGACATTCGTCCTTGCTATGCCTAGATGGCTCATCTTCCTGGAGGAGAATTCATGGGAAGGTGCTGATTACTTCGTTCCCTTCACACTACTTCTAAATTAACAGCCATAAAGCGGGATGAAAGCCAGGAAGGAATAATAAACTAACAACATTTGGTTCTCGGGGACATTTCCCAGACCTGCCTCTGGCAAGGCCCTAAAACCATCAGTTATTGATCAGAATTAGCCATGCTTGACAAAGGGTGAGGTTGAAAGATCTGAGGAAATGTGTTGCTTCTGGAATGATCTTTGGCTTGGAAGCGAGGCAAGTGAAAAATCCTCCGTAAAACAACTTTCAAAAAAGCTGAAGCTATGGTAGATGGAAGGCAAGCTGGGAGCTGACTAGGCAAAAAAAGCGATGCAAAATGAGAACGAAAACCCCAATGGAAATGCAGGGCGAAAGCGGAAGGAAAAGGCAGAATGAAATTTAAATGGCAACGGAGATGCGTGCGGAGTAGGAGGAAAAAGAAAGGGCCAAAAAGAAAGAAGGTCCTTCCCTTTCTGTACTTCAGATATTCCATGTGAACAATGAGAATTTCGACAGAGCATCTTCAAAACAAATCCCCTTCGACAGAGAGGGATCAAACGGTTCATAGGCCAGATCATCCCTACCTTTAAAACAGATCAACATGACTTGATTAACTCGGAATTATCAAATGCCCCCTTTGATTTGCGGTGCATCCTGTGTTTTGTGGCTAACTGGTGGGCTGATATATTTTCTTTCACCAAGAAACCTGTATTGTGTAGAATATCAGCTCAATCAGTGAATGACTGTTCCTCCAGTGACTTTATGGGCTTAGACTGGCATAACTCTGCATAGGATTGTGCCGTCAGTGCTTCAAAAGAGACGGGAAAATGTTTAAAAGAAAACAAAGAGAAATGTATACAAAGTTAGAATAAATTGCCTGTTTCAAACAAAAAAAATGCATAGACTTTTCATATTACTGATATTGATGAGTATAGTATTGGATAATCCACTTGAATTTGAAATGGTATAACTATGAATCAGGAGCCCCGTGGCGCACAGTGTTAAAGCTGCAGTACTGCAGTCCTAAACTCTGCTCACGACCTGAGTTTGATCCCTGGCGGAAGCTGGATTTTCAGGTAGCCGGCTCGAGGTTCACTCAGCCTTCCATCCTTCCGAGGTTGGTAAAATGAGTACCCAGTTTACCGGGAGGAAAGCGTAGATGACTGGGGAAGGCAATGGCAAACCATCCCGTAAAATGTTGTGAAAGCAACGTCACCCCAGAGTCGAAAACGACTGATGCTTGCACAGGGGACTACCTTGACCTTTAAGCTCTTGGAAAGAGCCCTGTGGTGCAGAGTGGTAAAGCTGCAGTATTTCTTTTGGAGCCCTCTGCTCATGACCTGAGTTTGATCCCAGCGAAAGCTGGTTCAGGTAGCCGGCTCTAGGTTGACTCAGCCTTCCATCCTTCTGAGGTGGGTCAAATGAGTCCCCAGCTTGCTGGGGGGAAAGTGTAGATGACTGGGGAAGGCAATGGCAAACCACCCCGTAAAACGTCTGCCGTTGTGAAAGCAACGTCACCCCAGAGTCAGAAACGACTGGCGCTTGCACAGGGGACCTTTCCTTTCTTAACTATAAATCAGCTATTTATCGTAAGAGTACTTTTATTGTCTTGTTGGCATTTTTTTAAATGTTATTTGTTGATGTTATTTAATATGAAAAATTAATTAAAAAAATAAGTTTCAAAAAAAAAAAGAAAGAAACTGCTTTAATAGTGACTGCGGGTGTAACCTCTCTTGATGGTCTGATGGTCACGCATTCATCACGCAGCCAATCAGAACTATCTAGAACAGCATGATTTGAATTTATTTATTTTGCTTTGCTGATATCCTACATTTCTTCCCATGGACCTTCATCATTCTCCACCCCTCCAATTTATCCTCATGACAACCCCATGAGGTAGGTTAGCTTGAAGAAGAACAAGAAGAAGAATTGCAGATTTATACCCCGCCCTTCTCTCTAAATCAGAGACTCAGAGCTGCTTACAATCTCCTTTATCTTCTCCCCCCACAACAGATGCCCTGTGAGGTGGGTGGGGCTGGAGAGGGCTCTCACAGCAGCTGCCCTTTCAACGACAACCTCTGCCAGAGCTATGGCTAACCCAAGGCCATTCCAGCAGGTGCAAGTGGAGGAGTGGGGAATCAAACCCAGTTCTCCCAGATAAGAGTCCGTGTACTTAACCACTACACCAAACTGGCTCCAAACTACACCATACTTGAGAGTGCATGACTGGCCCAAGGTCACCCAGTGAACTTCCATGGCAGAGTCCCTGGAGATTCCAACATGCATCTCCCAAGTCCTAAGCCATTGCTTTTAACTATTATGCTATGCTGGCTCCCCATTGAACCCCATATATCCCCCAGAGAGCACTGCGATCAGGGACAAAAAATCTGCTGTCTGCCCCTGGCCCAAAAGAAGCCAGGCTATGTGCAACAAGATCTAGGGCCTTCTCGGTGGCAGCACCAGAACTCTGGAACACCCTCCCAGAAGCTATAAGGGCCCTGCGGGATCTGTCGGCGTTCCGCAGGGCCTGTAAGACCGAACTGTTTAGACAGGCATTTCTGGTTGACTGAAAATGAGCTGCCACCGGACATCCTACAGAAGCTGGTGGCCATAGTCAGAACCCAATACCGCCAGACTGGATCGAGATAGCGTAATAGTTTTAAACTGATACATGTATTATGGTTTTATATGTTTTATGGAATGATTGTTTTTATGATACTGTAAGCCGCCCTGAGTCCGCTTGCGGAGAGGGCGGGATATAAATGCAAAGTAATAAATAAATAAATAAATAAATAAATAAATAAATAAATAAATGCAATGTGAAATTTATCTTGACCTCCCCACTGCTACATTGGGTATCTAGTAGAGCTACTCCCCCAATCTGAATTAGGGTTGCCAAGTCCCCACCCTGAAGAGCCCTGTCGCTGCACACCATCCGTGGCACGACGACGTCACACAGAAGTGATGTCACTGCACTGTGGATGTCGCACCAGGGATGCTCTAGGACTTGCAATAAAATTCTATGGTGCCATAGAGTTTTACCATGAGTCCTAGAGTGTCCCCTGAAATGATGTTCCTGGCGTGATAACGCCACATCACAGTGCGTGGTGATGGGGCTCTTCGTGATGGGGAGTCCTCACTCCCCCCTGCCTGGCAGCCTGCTCCCTGCTGGCAGTTTGGGCCCTCCAGACCAGGGGATCCCCCACCCCTGGTAGGAGTTTAGCAGCCCTAATCTGGATCCACAGCCTCAAGAACTGAACCACTACTTAACAAACCTCTGAAAGAAGCCATAGAGATTCCTTGCAGAGAGTACAATATCAGACAAAGTAAGACAGAGGATGGGGATGGTTTGGTGCTGGTCGTGGTGGAAACGTGCTACATTTTCAACTAAACTGTCGAAGCCTTCCTATAAATATGTATTTAACTGCCATGAAATGAATAAAAGCAGAACTCCATAGGAAAGGCTTCCAAGCTTCTTAAGGTCATATTTAATGTCACGGAGGCCGGCTCTCCTCGTTAAAGAGAAAAAATGAGATTTTATGCCCCATTTTAAGACCTTTTTAGAAAGCCATCAAGGTGTCTCTAGAATAGGCTCTGTGTATGTATCACTGTACAGTGGCAGGAGTGCAGCATCTACCACTCCAGGATAAAGTGAATGCAAAAGAAAAGAGAATGAAGGAACAAAATGTTGCTGCTAAAATTTCCCCTTTAGATTAACGCCCAAAATAAACATACTGTGCCCAGCCGAGTGGCGCAACGCTACCAACTACCGCCCAGCTGATGAATCCAGTGCCCTTGTGGCCTCAGTATACCGAAATCAAGACTCACAAAGCTGAGCGACCTGTTTTACCGCAACATAATTTCAGAAACAGGCTGGAATCTCCTCTCTTCTATTAAACCCGCCCTCCTCTTCTGTTCCAGTCTGTTTCTGGAATGGTCACTATTAGGTAGGCACAGGACTCTGCTGCTTAGCACCAGTGCATTCAATGCACTGTTTCTGCACTGCAGTCCTTACAGAAAGCACCCTCCCCTAGGTTTGTAATTCAGGGAGATTCTCGGATTTGAACTAGGGTCCTGTGTATGGCCCTGGCATTGCCAGAGTGGCACTTGTTCTGCTGGGCATATAGCACTGTTATGTTCCTTGCAAACAAACATCCTCACCACAGTTGACTTTCTACTGCAGAGGTTCTGTAGGAGAATCTGACTGTTGCTTGTGCTCGCAAGTTTTTCCCATGATAGGAGACGAAGGGAAAGGGAAGGGGGACCATTTCAGGGTCCCATAGAATGAGAACCCCTGGTCCAATTTTTTTTTTTAACTTGGGGGTTCCTTCGAGGAGAGGCTCCTGCAGCTACACTGCAAATTTGGTGCCTCTCCCTCAGACCCCCTCTTCTCCAGTGTCAATTTTCCCACCATAGGGAAATTGACACATTTTCCCCCTGCCATAGGAAAGCATGGGGAATGGGGTCACCCTCTTTGGGTGCCTCTAAAATTGGACCCCCTGGTCCAATCTTTTTGAAACTTGTGGATTCTGTGTGGGAGAGGCTCCTGCAGCTGCCCTGCAAATTTGGAATTTCTCCCTCAAACTCCCTCACTCCCAGCTGCAATTCATTATACTCTAGTTTGCCCATAATAGGGCCATATATTCAGGAATAGCCAAATATCTCCTGAATCAGATTCGGCTACCAAATCTGCTATTCAATGATACATGGCCCCCCAATTTTTTTTTAGCCCTTTAATATCTGATTTTTTTTAATCTGATTTTTCTGATTTTTTTTCTTTTGCACACCCCTATTGTGTATATATTATTGGGAGGATAAAATGGAGGCCAGGAGAATGATATCAGGAGAAAGGTGGAGTATAAATGAATAAAGAAACACCTTCAAAGGAGACCAGTAGTTCTCATTTGAGGGAATTCAGTGGGTTGTGCAAGAAGAAGGGAGGCAAGGAAGTTCTATTCTTCTGGAAGAAGTTCGCTCAAAACCTCTACCTTTGGAGCCAACATATGCTTGGAGTGTTTATATGCCCAATGCCCAATGAGAAAGCATGACCCATGCTTCTTTGAAAGCTGTGAAGGTGGTCTTTGTGCATATCAGAATGGTGGTTTCATACTCATCCAGTGAACATGTGGTGCAATGAGCATCGTCTTCATCAATGAATGTAGAATCTGTTTAGTAAGAATGGACTGGGTATGCCAAAAACCATTGACACGTTTTGCTGATTTTAGCAAAATACTTTAAGTTCCTCTTTAAAATATGTCTTGAACAGAAACCTCTAGAATGGTTGGCTTCAAATTGTGCTTTTTATCGTGACAAGGAAAACCCTAGGGAAAAAAAAAAACTTCAATCTATATATCTAATTTGCAAGATGCCCTCTATGTGCATATACTTATCTCTGCAGATACGAAGCACATGGAGGGAAAAGGGACTTTTCTGCGCACTTGGGGAACTCCCCTGGAGTGCAGAAAAATCTAAAAATAAAAAAACCCCTAAAATTGATCTGTGCATGTGCAGAGCCTTGACTTACAGAGGAATGGGAACAGTTGTTGCACCTGTAGGAGGTAAGCTGCTGCACCACTAAACATCTTAGTGGTTTGGTGTAGTGGTTAAGTATGCGGACTCTTATCTGGGAGAACCGGGCTTGATTCCCCACTCCTCCACTTGCACCTGCTGGAAGGGCCTTGGATCAGCCATAGCTCTCTTATCTGGGAGAACCGGGTTGGATTCCCCACTCCTCTACTTGCACCTGCTGGGATGGCCTTGGGTCAGCCATAGCTCTGGCAGAGGTTGTCCTTGAAAGGGCAGCTGCTGTGAGAGCCTTCTCAGCCCTACCCACCTCACAGGGTGTCTGTTGTGGGGGAGGAAGGGAAAGGAGATTGTGAGCCGCTCTGAGACTCTTTGGAGTGGAGGGCGGGATATAAATCCAATATCTTCATCTACCTCACAGGGTGTCTGTTGTGGGGGGAGGAAGATAAAGGAGATTGTGAGCCACTCTGAGACTCTGAGATTCAGAGTGGAGGGCGGGATATAAATCCAATGTCTTCTTCTTCTTCTTCTTCTTCTTCTTCTTCTTCTTCTTCTTCTTCTTCTTCTTCTTCTTCTTCTTCTTCTTCTTCTTCTTCTTCTTCTTCTTCTTCTTCTTCCCACTGCTCAAACTGCAACCCCACAGCCAACAGGACACCCCAGGAGCTGCTACCGCTGTCACAGGGTCCCTCCTATCACCATCAGGGTGCCGCTGGAGCCACGTCTGAAGTCATCACCGTCCCCAGGTCCCTGCAAGGTGACCAAGCCCCCCATCACCAGCAGGACACCTCAGGAGCCACCGCTGCCACGGGTGCCTCGTACAGGCTCACTGCAGCCAGCCGGACACCTTGGGAGCTGCTGCTACTGTTGCCAGGTCCCTTCTGTGGCCAGCAAGACACTGCTGGAGCTGCAGCCAGAACTGTCACTGTCATGAGGTCTCTCCAAGGCAACCAAACTTCCTGCAGCCAGTATAGCGCTTCTGGAGCCACAGTAGGAATTCCGGCATATGACATGTCTAAACACCACTTTGGAGTCAACAGCTCTCTTTCCAAACTGGCAACAGGTCCCCATAGAAGGTTCCCCATTCTCCTTTCCTCTGGAAGAAAGGCATTCAAAAGAAAAACTATCCCTTTAAATGCAATGGCTAGAACTCCCTTCGGAGTTCAGTCATGCTTAGAATCATAGAATCATAAAGTTAGAAGGGACCTCTAGTCCAAACCCCTGCACAATGCAGGAAACTCACAAACACCTCCCTCCAAATTCACAGGCTCCTCATTGCTGTCAGATGGCCATCCAGCCTCTGTTTAAAAACCTCCAAAGAAGGAGAGTCCACCACCTCCCAAGGAAGCCTGTTCCACTGAGGAACTGCTCTAATGGTCAGGAAGTTCTTCCTAATGTTGAGCCGGAAACTCTTTTGATTTAATTTCAACCCACTGGTTCTGGTCCTACCTTCTGGGGCCACAGAAAACAATTCCACACCATCCTCTATACGATAGCCCTTCAAGTACTTGAAGATGGTGATCCTATCACCTCTCAGCCGCCTCCTCTCCAGGCTAAACATCCCCAGCTCTTCAACCTTTCCTCATAAGGCTTGGTCTCCAGACCCCTCACCATCTTTGTCGCCCTCCTCTGGACCTGTTCCAGCTTGTCTAGATCCTTCTCAAAATGTGCTGCCCAAAACTGAACACAAGACTGCAGGTGAGGTCTTCCCAGAGCAGAGTAAAGCGGTACCATCATTTCACGTGATCTGGACACTACACTTCTGTGGCTACAGCCCAAAATTGCATTTGCCTTTTTAGCCACTGCATCACACTGTTGACTCATGTTCAGCGTATTGTCACACCCTTGATCCTGGCCCCACCCCTAATGTCTCCTGGCTCCACTCCCAAAGTCCTCAGATATTTCTTGAGTTGGACCTGGCAACCCTAGCTAGAGCTGATGGTGACCACCGCGGCAGGAAAGGTAATAAGGACGCTGGGGCTGGTTCCCTGTCTAGTGGTGGCAGATACCTGCTTGGCTACAGAGGCAGCAGATACCAGGAGGGGATCTAGGCTCAGCTATGACGGCAGAGTAGTCTGTAAGCTGCTCTGGACCTGGCTGTGATGACGAAGCACTTGGGAGACACTCTGGATTCTGCTGTGGCGGCAAAGCAGGCCAGCTGATGCTCTGGATCCAGCTGCCGCCACTGAACTCTCCAGGAGCTCCTCTGGACCTGGCTGCTGCAACAGAGTGGCGGAGCACTCTGGGAGCTGCACCGGACCCTGCTGCCATATCCAAGCACTTCAGGTGCTGCTCCAAGCTCTGAGCGGCTCTTGGGCACAGTTGCTGCTGCCACAGCTCTAACGGTGGGCGGTGGAGCCTGGAAAAGCTATGGAGGGATTTCCCTCTGGCCAGTCTCTTGCCCCCCCACGAAGCCATAAGAGGAATGGGAAGAGATGAAGGGAGGGAAGCATCCCCCGCAGGTGTTATTAACATTTCTATTTTGTTATTAAACGAACCCTTCAAACTGGCCAACTGAAAGGCGCCAGCAACATACCTGCTCTCCCAACTTTATTGTTGTCTTCAGGGCTTTTTCTTTGTGTAGCAGGAACTTCCTTGCCTATTAGGTCACGCCCCCCTCCCGATGTAGCCAATCCTGGAGCTTACAGTAGGCCCTGTACTAAGAGCCCGGTAAGCTCTTGGAGGATTGGTTACATAACAGGGGTGTGGTCCTATATGCAAAGGAGTTCCTGCTAAGACAAAAGCCCTGGTTGTTTTTCATTTATATCCTGCTTTTCTCGCCCAAAGCGATTGACATTGTTTTCCTCTCTAGGAACTTCTAGAAAGAGGGTGTTGTTTATGCGTTATGTTAAAAGGGGGAGGGGAAATCCACAAGGCACCTTGTTTTCATTTTTGAAAGAAAGGAAATAATGAAATTCCGGTTGTATGCATGCATGTCTAAAGAAGGAATAACAATTAGCAGGGAAATCTGTTACTGCTTTGTTCTTTTTCTCCCGTCCTCATCAAAATTCAGTTATCAGTCATGGAATTTTAATTGGTTCATTGAACGGACTCAAAGTTTCCCAGCACTTTTGACCCACTTTCGCTGACCTTCATGAAAAGGGTCTCTGTTGCCCCAACCCTCTTTCATCCTTCGCGCCTCTGGTTCTTTTCTTTTTTTTTACTGTTTGCTGTTTCTGCAATTGTTATATATCTTCTGACTCATTGCATTTCTTTCGCACAAATCTGTCATCCCCAGAGAACAACCTCTGCCTGAAAGGGAAATCATGCGGTATCCATCACGTGTGACGTCTTTCGATACTTCTCCAGATAGCGTTTTGAAAGATGCCAGCTGATTTGCTGAGAACTAAGTGAAAAAGGCAGATGTATGGGGGGGGGGAAGGGAAGATGGAATATTTTTTGAGGGAAAGATCTGAGATTGCGATATGCTAACTGCAGACGGTGAAGTCTTTGGTCCCTTTCGCTCAAATACAGTGTTTCGTCTTTTGAAGTTTCCACTATGCCAAAAATAAACTAAAATAAAAAGGACTCCGCTTTTTTGCAAGAAGATATAATCAGGCATAATAGATTTCCCGTGGGAGAAGCGCACGCCTGCAAGTTAATTTGAATGAGAGATCAAACCCCGCGACCCAAAAACAGAACCTTGGAAACGGTGGCTCAGGAAAGTGCAGCGGAAACACATCCAGTTCAAGCAACGCTGGCGACTAGTAACGCTTGTGCTCCCCCCGCCCCCCCCGCTTTGCACCAAGCAAACAAATTCTAGAGCTGGAGTGGTCAAACTTGCTTAACGAAAGCGCCACATTGAATAAACACCAGATGTTTGAGAGCCGCAAGACATGAACAGCAGATGTTTGAGAGCCGCAAGGAAGGAAGGCAGGAAGGAAAATGGGGGAGGGAGCAAGAGGTGGAAAGAAAGCAACTTTAACTCTAAATGCATTCTCCAAGCCGCCAGTTGGCTTGGCAAAGCGATTTAAAGAGACAAACGCCTTCTCCAAGCCATCCGATGGGCTGGTGGGGGCTTCAAGAGTGAAAGATCTAGAGCACGACAGTGACCTTGTAAGAAAGGCCAGCATCCTCGCAAGCCAGGCTCTGCAGGAGACAGGGTGTTGCTTTAAGGAATATTTCTTGCCTCCCACACACTTGTTTTTTTTTTTTTTTAAATTAAGCCAGTGGTTCTCAGTCCATGATTTGTGGCACATTCAGTTAGCAGAAACTAAAGAAGCCACCAGATTGTTCTAGGCAATGCATGCTGCTCTGCGGAATGCACGTATACGATAAGATTAAACTATTTGTGTCCCGATTTTCTCCAAAAAGGACCCACAGTCAGGACTCTGTAGAAGAAGCCCAGCAGAGACTCATTTGCATATTAGGCCACACCCCCAGTGCCAAGCAAGCTGGAATCATGGTCCTGTGCCTTTCCCCTTTCCCTGTTTCTTTCCCACCCATCAGCCAGCCAACCTTTAACTATCCCCTTCCGCCCCGTCCCCCATCTTCAGCCTTCTCTCCTTTTTAGGTTTTAGATTTTTCCCCCCTGCAAACCCAGCTTTGTAGGTTTCTCTCAGGTTTGTAGAAAGATCTGCCTTGTTTCTCCATGACCCCAGACTTTGGCTTTCAATATTCACAGATCTGGTGATGTTGATAATTAGATACATTGACACCTACCCAAGGCAAGTTCCATTTCGGAGTCATACCTTTGCTGTATGCATGCAGAGATATCATCTGCATGAAAGCCAAGATCCTGTCACACTACGGCATAACCAAGGAAGCAGACTCCAACAGGGGTCTATTTAGCTGGGAGCAAGTTTGATTTATCAGTGAACAGTCTTAAGTCTCTTGCCTCATGGCTCCAGTCAGCTTGGTGTAGTGGTTATGTGTGCGGACTCTTATCTGGGAGAACTGGGTTTGATTCCCCACTCCTCCACTTGCACCTGCTGGAATGGCCTTGGGTCAGCCATAGCTCTGGCAGAGGTTGTCCTTGAAAGGGCAATTCTGTAAGCCCCACCCACTTCACAGGGTGTCTGTTGTGGGTGAGAAAGATAAAACAGATTGTGAGCTGCTGTGAGATTCAGAGTGGAAGGCAGGATAGAAATCCAATATCATCATCATCATCTTCTTCTTCTTCTTCTTCATTTATTTATTTATTGGATTTATATCCCGCCTTCCCCACCGAAGCAGACTCAGGGCAGCTCCCAACAGTAAAAACATGTACAGCTATTAAACATTAACTAATTAAAACCTTAAACAATATAACAATTAAAACATTTTAAAAAACAATTTGGTGCTAATAATGCATTCCGATAATTTCTTCTTCGTCTTCCTCATCTCCTCAGGGTATCAACTCCTTAACTTTCTGCTGTAGAAAGAAGTTATATCCTGCAGTGCCGGATTAAGCCTTGTGGAGGCCCCTAGGCAGTCCAAATCTTGGGTGGGGGAGGCCCTTGCATATTACCTCAGAGTCTGAGTGCTCACCTCATGGCCCCCCACTGCATCCCGCAGGAATCTTCTCAAGAGCCCCTTTTACTAAGCTGCAGGGGAGAAGCTGAGAGAGGCAAACTTGGTGACAATTCCAGCAGCAGCTGCACCAGGCAAATTGGACAAAGAGCAGCTCAGTTGCTGGCTGCTCGTGCAGTCCGGGAGGGCTACAAGCAGGGGGGAAACCGGGGGAGGGAGGAAGCCAACCTGAGGCCCCTAAAGGCATGGAGGCGCATAGGCCAGTGCCTGCTTGGCCTAATAGTTAATCCAGCTGTGATATCCCATTTGCTGTAGAGATGGAAGGAAAGGGTTGCATGATGCATCTGGGGAGGCAACATGTGCCCTCCATCCAACATAGGCTTCCCAACCCTCCCGCCCTGGTGAGGGACCCCAAGATTTCCAGCCTCTTCCCCCGCTCCCCAAAAAAATGGAAGCAGGGGGGGGAACGGTGCCAAGGAGCGTGGTGAGCCGCCCCATCTCGGAGCGGGGGACGCCACTGCGCTGCTGCCGCCTCTTCTCTGCTTCACCGTGGCTGCTCCTCCGAGATGGGCTCAGGCTGGGCCCATCTCGGAGGAGCAGCTGTGATGGGGCGGAGAGGGGGTGGCGGCGGCGGCGTGGCGGCATCGCCCACTCCGCCTCTGAGATGGAGTCGGGGGGCGGGCCAGGAGCGTGGCAGGCCGCGAGTCTGGGTCCTTCTAGGACCCGGACTCGCGGCTCGCCGTGCTCCTGGCCTGCCTCCACCCTCCCCTCCCCTTCTCTGGTTTCGCCTCGGCTGCTCCATGGCTGCTCCTCCGAGATGAGCTCAGGCTGGGCCCATCTCGGAGGAGCATCTGCGGTGGGGCGGGGAAGAGGCGGCAGCAGCGCGGTGGGAGACCAAAGTTCCGAAAGAGAGGATGGGGGGACCGCACTCCTAGGACTTTCCATGATTTTGATCTCTACTTAGAACAGCTTTTCGGAGCTAATATCACAAAAACAATAACACCAATATCCAAAGCCTCCCTTAAAAAGGTAAAGGCACAGTCCCCTGTGCAAGCACCAGTCATTGCCTACTCTGGGGTGATGTCACATCACAACATTTTCATGGCAGACTTTTTACGGGTTGGTTTGCCATTGCCTTCCAGTCATCTACACTTTCCCCCCAGCAAGCTGGGGACTCCTTTTACTGAGCTTGGAAAGATGGAAGGCTGAGTCAACCTGGAGCTGGCTACCTGAACCCAGCTTCTGTCGGAATCGAACTCATGTCATGAGCAGAGCATGGACTGCACTACTACAGCTTTATCACTCTGCACCTCCCTTAGGAATATTCAAACAAACCTAAATAAATCACATTGCCCCAGAGTGCATATATTTTAAATTTGGATCAATGCAGATGATTCTCAACTTCTGTTTCCAGCTTTTAGCGCAATACCCTTCTCTCCCCTCTAAATGGTGAAAGCTTTGTCTGCTGTTCAAGGTATATGCACACATAATAACACATCTTACATATAGTGTAATATACCAAAGACACATACATTCATTATATTGAAAAAACATTACATTATCTGCCATTGCAGTTTCTGAACGATGTGGAGACATACGTAAGTTGTGCTACAAAAAAAAAGCCAAAAATTCAATACCTAAATTCTCCAGGGGAGTTTATTCCTGTTGTGCAGAGATCTGTTGTAATTCCGGAAGGTCTCCAGGTCCCACCTGGAGGCTGGCAACCCTACGATAGTGGTTCCTAACAGTTCTCCATCTGGCCTACATATAGAGCTTAAAATAGCCCATGAAATGCAGACGCTACATTACAGGGTTGTAAACACAGGCAACAGGCGAACATTTTGGAATCTCTTCCTTGAATCCTTGCCAAACAGCAGGTCTGCCTATCAAAACCATTGAAGACCTGACCCGCTTGTCTTCCTTGATACTCGCAACAATAAAAGTGCCAAGTGCCTTATTATGAGACAGACCGAGTGCCGCACAGGTAACGCTGAATTCTACAGCTCATTTCTTCAGCTCCCCTCCAAGTTTGTATTGGTTATAATAAAAGCTTCCCCTTTCAAAGTTGAACAGGTCAGTGTGAGAGCCCTTGAGGGCCACTTGCTGGGGAGGCAACTCCTGAGGGCTCTGATTTTGATCCACAGTGGAAGAACAAAGGAACCAGAGGGGACAGAAAGGCACAATTGACAATGTCTCTCTTGATGCAGTGCGAAATATAGCACGGATGGGAAAGGACACATCCCCAAAGCAGGGGAGCTGGCTGAGTTCTGTCTGAAGGCTGACATATAGCAAAGCTTCAAGCAGGACTCAGGTAGAAATGCTCTGAATTCCTCTTTACCCAAGGCTGGTGTAATGTACTGAGTTCCGGGACGATCGACAGTCGACATTCTTTATTAGCGAGTACATCACAAAGACAACATGGCAAGGCCGGGTCCCCGGTTATATACATTCACCCAGAACAACCCACTTCTCAGTCCAGTCCAATCCTGACCTGTTAAACGTTGTGCCACAGATCTTCATTGGCAGCTAGCATTTGTCCCTTCCAGTCAGGTGACCCACGGTTTCCCGCTGGTTACCTCAGTGCGCGTAGCCGCGCTGCGTTTTAAATTCAGGGATCAAAATGCAAGATACAACAGCTGGGTACAGAGGGGCAGTTTGAGGTGACACGGGGACAGCCCCCAGAGGGACTGAAAAAGAAATTTCAGATGCGAACATCTGGAGACTGTCCCACTCCTGTACTCACCCGTCCTCCAGCGTCGTTGAAGTGTCTGAAAAAGCTGCCGCTTCTGAAGTGGTAGCAGATCACCACAGTGCTGCCCTGTTGCCTTTTCTGCCTGTCTGAATGACTGAGGAGTGCCTAGGAGGTGCCGCTCAAGTGCTTGAGCCGTTTGACCACTCCTTCAGAGGGTTTGAGCAATGAAGCCCGGAAGCAAGTAGGGGGAGGGGTGTTTAAGAAAGAAAGAGCCAGGTCTTTTTTTTTTTTTTGTAGCGGGAACACCTTTGCACAGTGGGCTAAATACCCCTGATTTAGACAAGAGCTTACAAGGCCAGTTTGGTGTACTGGTTCTGTGAGTGGACTCTTATCTGGGAGAACTGGGTCTGATTCCCCACTGGCACCTGCTGGAATAGCCTTGGGTCAGCCAGAGCTTTTGTAGGAGTTGTCTTTGAAAGGGCAGCTGACGTAAGAGTTTCCTTAGCTTCACCTACCTCACAGGGTGTCTGCTGTGGGGGTGGGGAGGTAAAGGAGATTGTGACCACTCTGAGATTCAGAGTATAGGGTGGGATATAAATCCAATATCTTCTTCTTCCAGGATCTACTGTAAGCTCCAGGAACATTGGGTACATCAGGGGTGTGTGGCTTAATATGCGGAGCTAATACTACTACTACAAAAAGCCCTGGAAAGAGCACAAAAAAGATTTAGAGATTCAGGAGCTCCACTCTTGTGAGCTCCTGCCCAAAACGTGATGTCATAGCCTTAGTTTTATAACCTTTCTGGAACCTGGGCAGGGACACCAAACCCCCATTGACAAAAGAAGAGCACGCCAGAGAACCATCTGGAGCCGCCTATGCACCGTTTCATGCCCCGCCCTAGATAAATTCTTGATGTTGTAGCCAATTCATTCCCTTTGTTTTCCAGCAACAAATCCAGGATTCATTCCCTTTGCTTTCCAGCACCAAATCCGGGATTCATTCCCTTTGCTTTCCAGCACCAAATCCGGGATTCATTCCCTTTGCTTTCCAGCACCAAATCCGGGATTCATTCCCTTTGCTTTCCAGCACCAAATCCGGGATTCATTCCCTTTGCTTTCCAGCACCAAATCCGGGATTCATTCCCTTTGCTTTCCAGCACCAAATCCGGGATTCATTCCCTTTGCTTTCCAACACCAAATCCGGGATTCATTCCCTTTGCTTTCCAGCACCAAATCCGGGATTCATTCCCTTTGCTTTCCAACACCAAATCCGGGATTCATTCCCTTTGCTTTCCAGCACCAAATCCGGGATTCATTCCCTTTGCTTTCCAACACCAAATCCGGGATTCATTCCCTTTGCTTTCCAGCACCAAATCCGGGATTCATTCCCTTTGTTTTCCAACACCAAATCCGGGATTCATTCCCTTTGCTTTCCAGCACCAAATCCAGGATTCATTCCCTTTGCTTTCCAGCACCAAATCCGGGATTCATTCCCTTTGCTTTCCAGCACCAAATCTGGGATTCATTCCCTTTGCTTTCCAGCACCAAATCTGGGATTCATTCCCTTTGCTTTCCAGCACCAAATCCGGGATTCATTCCCTTTGCTTTCCAACACCAAATCCGGGATTCATTCCCTTTGCTTTCCAGCACCAAATCCGGAATTCATTCCCTTTGCTTTCCAGCACCAAATCTGGGATTCATTCCCTTTGCTTTCCAGCACCAAATCCGGGATTCATTCCCTTTGCTTTCCAACACCAAATCCGGGATTCATTCCCTTTGCTTTCCAACAACACCAAACATGGGATTCATTCCCTTTGTTTTCCTTATAAAAACTAAGGCTATGACATCACTTGCAGAGAAGTCAGCAATTGTGCTATTGAAATCAAATTGCACTTATGTCCTGGTAAACAGGCTTAGGATCGGGATATAAATCTATGAATTCAAGCATGCAGGGGTATATTAAGCATGTCACTTTCTCTCAGACCTAGCTTGCCGACTGTATCGAGGCGCAAAACCTTAACGCCTTCATTACAAAGCAAACCTACTCGGAAAAGGAATCTCGGAATGGAAATGTTGAAGCTGGTTTCTCTGCAGCAGTTCAAGAGACATCAGCAAGCTATCAGTTCTTAATGTTTGTTTTGTTTTGTTTTTTTGTTAGCAGCTAGCTCCACTGTGGAATTATGAGGGAAAAGTTCTTTCGTGTGGCAGCTTCACCTTTACGGTTGACTTGGCTTAAGCGAACAGGGAAAAAAAAGAAATCAAAGTATTAAGAATCCACTCACTAAATGGCTAAGTTTACGCCTGAGGCAATGGAGCCATTCCATTATACACATAATGAAGATGGTTTCCCGGTAACCAGCAAATTGGACAAAATTGTCACGGGGTCTCATGGCAAACCCCCCCCCCCCGGCCATTCAGATTGGGAAACAAAAATCCCTAATACAAAAATATTTTAATATGGTTAGCTCTTTTCCTTGGATCAGAAAGTATATCGATTTAATGGTAAAGAAGCTGAGTTAGAAGATGGTGGAGATATTCTGTGTTTTCCATTAGTGGTGGGGAACCGCAACACAACAACAACAAGAAGAATAATGGCTATGAAAATGTGGAAAATATTAAGAGGAATGTGATAGCTGAATATTATTTTATTGCTGTAGAGCGGGGTGTCAAACTTCTGGCCCGGGGGCTGAATTAGGCCCTCGGAGGGCTCCTATCGGGCCCCTGAGCAACTGGCTGTCATCTGCTTCCTTCTCCCTCCCTCTTGCTTCCTTCTGTGTAACAGCTTGCTTTGCAAGGCTTGCTCAATTGCACAGGAGCTACAGAGCAAAGCCTCTATTTTCTCCATTGTCTGAGGCTTTTCCCTTGGGAAAGAAGCGGGGAGGAGGGGGAGGAAGAACTTACTTTGCCAGGCTATCACATCACAGCAGAGCTACTGAGCCAAGCATCTCTTCCTTCTATTGGTTGAGGCTCCTCCCCCTCCTGGTCCCATGGGGAAGGCAAGAACGAGTCAGCGCTTTCTTTGCTCAGTTCCCTGGATCCCATGGGAGAAATACAAAGAAAGCACCTTTAAGACCAATAAGTGCTAATGTTTTAAGCAGGTTTTATTTAAAAAAAAAATTCTTTATTTGTGTTTGCCGGTGTCCTTTATAAAGTTTATATCTTTGGTATCTAATCTTAAATGGGTACACACGTGGCCCGGCCCATCAAGGTCTCATTTATGTCAGATCCGGCCCTCATAACTAATGAGTTTGACACCCCTGCTATAGATCATCTTTGTAGACTAGCAATACCCTAATAACAAAGAAATAACTACTTTACACGGAGAATGAATCAATGTGGGATTTGCTGCCAGATGATGTAGCGATGCCCATAGGAATAAACAGCTTTACTGGGGGATTAGATAGGTTTATATTACAGGGAGACTAAATCTATTGATGGATTATGTAGGTTATATATGGGGCATAGGTCTATCGATGGCTACTTACCATGGGGGCTGAGGGGAACCTCCACATTCAGGGGCACTCATCCTCCGAATCCCAGAGCCAGGAGGCAGCATGAGGGGAAGGCCTCAGCCTCTATGTCCTGCTGTCGGCTGTTCAGACAAACTGGTTGTCCACTGTAGGAGACAAGATGCTGGACTGGATGGGACTACTGGTCTGATCCTGCAGGGCTCTTCTAATGTTCTAAAGATCATTTTTGCTGAGTGTTTGGGATTTTAAATTTGTTGTAAAGCTCCACCAGTTAGAATGGTAATCTTAACTGTCTTTTGGGGTTTTTTTCCCCCTTTCCTCTCATATAATGGGATCTGGGGATCCCTCAGAATTACAGTTTTTCCCCGCCCAATAGATATCAGTTCCCCTGACGAAACTGAATGCTTTCGAAGGTGGACTCTGTGGCATTTTATCTCACTGAGGTCCTCATCTTCCCCAGACTCCATCCCAAACCTCCAGAAGTTTCCCAACATGAATCTGGTAACCCTGTCCTTCCGTCCCCATCTGGTGGCTGGGGAGGAGACTTGTTACCCTAATGGAACCCTAGACCATCTTCCAACACAATGGCACGCTGGCTAATTTAATGCATTACCATCGGCCATCCTTTTCGGAAGATACCACAGAATCCCCCGCAATCTTAGACGATGCCCTTGTAGTCAAGGAGTCATCGAAACGGTCCCTCATGTTCTTTTGGACTGCCCTTTTTATAGCAGTCCACGTGCAAGATATCTAGATGCACTGTTTTCTGACCATCAAGACCTTTCTGACAATGCCAAGGTTCGTTTTTTACTCCACGGGAAACACAACTTTGTCACTACTCACGTTGCTTGCTTTTTACAGGTTGCGATCCAGATCAGAGAGGCTTTTACTCATGCATAACCTACTGCTATTTTATGTCATTTAACTTTTGCTGGTTTTTTAAGCTTTTATTATATTCTATAGTGTCACTGTTGGTTTTAAAGTATACTGTATTCTTGTATTAATGCCAATAAAGGTCTATGGTATGGTATGGATTCACAATTGCAGCACTTTTGAGTTTGTGCAACAAGCAGCATAACAGTATCAGTACAATGCCCATTATCAGGGCTTTTTTGTAGCAGGAACTCCTTTGCATATTAGGCCACACACCCTGATGTAGCCAGTCCTCCTGGAGCTCACAGTAGGCCCTGGACTAAGAGCCCTATAAGCTCTTGGAGGATTGGCTATATTGGGGGGTGTGGCCTAATATGCAAAGTAGTTCCTGCTATAAAAAAAGCCTTGTCCATTATGTTTTCCCCAATCCCTAGGTTCTCCCACTGACTGCCAGCCCTTGGATAACAATGACATAAAATGCAGATCCGTTCTCATGTACCTCACCGTGGCATATCCCACTATGGCTCGTTGAAATGGCAAAATAATAAGCTACAATTGTCTAATGTACTTCAGGAGACTAACTGGATTAGGTGAAACGCTATATGCCATAAACCCCATAAAAATGCAGGGAAATGGGTCCCTCCCTCCTTTCTTTCTTTGATTTATGCCTTTTTTCACAATACAGTAATGGATTGAAGCATTATCAGTGCTGGTTATTTGTAGGGAAATTTATTAGCTTCCCAAGAATGCTTTCAAATACAGAGTTAGTTCATGAATTATCGCTTAAGTTAGAAAAGGTAGGAAAAATTGACTTCGGCCATCTTGATGATGCCGTAAAAGGCTTAAGCTACCAATTGGAACAGGTTATCACTTCAAAGCATAACGGACAGACATAAAGAAGAAGAAGAAGAAGAAGATACTGGATTTACATCCCACCCTCCACTCGGAATCTCAAAGTCTCAGAGCGGCTCACAATCTCCTTTATCTTCCTCCCCCATAACAGACACCCTGTAAGGTGGGTGGGGCTGAGTCGGCTCTCACAGCAGCTGCTCTTTCAAGGACAACTCTTGCAAGAGCTATGGCTGACCCAAGGCCATTCCAGCAGGTGCAGGTGGAGGAGTGGGGAATCAAACCCGGTTCTCCTAGATAAGACTCTGCACACTTAACCACTACACCGAACTGGAAAACACAAAGAAGTTTTGCCATCTTATTGAATACTCTTATGTCAATTTTTGGTTCATTGCTCATAAACTAAAACCAGGAATTAAACTCTACAACAAATCTAGCTATTGACCAATTCCTCACTAGCAGTCTCTGCACCCCCGAGCTTCTTCTTTTCCTCAGATCAAGTGATTGAATCCCAACTAGTTGCTGTGTGGTCACATTTTGACTCACGGGGCCCTCCAATTTCCCTCTCAGCTTCCAAATCTTTTTTTTTTTAAGAAACCAACAGAGCAGGAAGCTGCAAGGGAAACTGGAGAGAGCCACGGATCAAAATGCACCCACACAGCAACTGGTGGGGAATTGATCGCTTGATCCAAGGAAAGCAGCAGCCCGACAGTGGAACAACTGCTTTTGAGGAATTGGTCATTAACTTTGTTTCCATATTCACTCAGTCAATTGTATTACAAGGCCTAATAACATCAGGCATGCCATCTTGGACTTGTCTATTGGCTCATCTTCCAATGTAATACATTTCATCATGTGCATTGGACAAACAAGCCAGTCTTTATGCAAGGACCTGGCGCAAAGGCAATATCAAAACATGGTAACATTCAGAAACCAATGGAAGAACATTTTAACCTTCCAAGATATAGGGTTTCAGATCTGAAAATCACTGTTTTCCTAAATTCTCTCTCCCCGCCTCAAAAAAAAAAAATAACCCACCCTCAAAGGGTAAATCTGATGGGAAAGTGCTGATTTAGAACTCATCAAGAAATTAAAGACTCTCCTCCAGGATTAAACAGAGACTTTGATTTTCTTTATTCTCTGTAATTGTAACCTGTAGGAGAGCACTTCAGCCTTCCAGGACATCCAGTGGGTGTAGCTGTTTTATTGCAAAGATACTTCAGGAACAGACTGGAAAAGGAAATTGCAGAATTACAAGTTATTACAACACTTGGAACAAAGCCCACCCAGGACTTAATAGGGATACTGGTTTCTTATCTCACAACATGTGCTTATTTCATTCAGTTTTTACTTCTGTATTCTCACAAAGAAAAGCTATGCATCCTCTTTATTTTAGTGCATTTCTTATTTGGGATAATAGATTAGAAAAGTGATTGCAATGTGATGTAATGCATACTAGAACGTGATGTGATTTGGAATGGCAGATTGGAACGTATTTCTCCGGTCTGGTGACAGAGAAGACATAGCACTGCACAACCAATCACCCCACTTTAAAGAAAAAGATGCTGTTCGTTACCTCCATGCTTGAGAGCAGACAGATGGAGCATAACAACAGGGTCTTGGTTAATTACTCTCAGCATTCCACAGTTAAGAAGGGAACAGCTGCCCATCTATTCCTGATTTTGATATATTTATTTGCTTTACTATGCTCCTCTCCAAAATTAAATTCATACAGATGGTGACCAGATAACCCAAGCTTGTTATTCCTGTTTGGTCCTTGCACATGTTAAACATTTTCATTATATTGTATGCTAATTTGCTGCTCACCCTCTGCCTATATGCATGGACTGGTTTTACTGACATTGATATATGTTTTAAAAGACAATCCCCAGGTTGTTATATTTGACATGGTTTAATTTTATTGGGTCAAATACAGCCCATTTTGTCATTCAGTCTCACCTAGTCCCCATTCTTACAGGCTTCATCTTACATGACTTTTGTCTTATGGTCCCCAGAATAAATTTGGGGTCGTCAACAGACAGGTCTCATTTTGGGCAGGAGCTCACAGGAGGGGAACCTCTTTCTTTCTGACCCCCCCCCCCCAAAAAAAAAGATTGCTTCTGCGCTCCATTGTTCAAACCCCCTGTGAGAATTATGCTGAACTCAAAAGATTTGACAAACTTTCTAATATATTCTCCCCACAAAAAAAAGGGAAAATAACCACAATATATAAAGCAGACAGATGGAAATCTTCATCATGCTACTGTGGCCATATAGGAGAAAGTAATTCTAAAAGTATGATGGGAGTAAGGTTTTACAGTTTGGTGTAGTGGTTCAGTGCACGGGTTCTTATCTGGGAGAACCGGGTTTGATTCTCCACACCTCCACTTACAGCTGCTGGAATGGCCTTGGGTTAGCCATAGCTATCGCAGGAGTTGTCCTTGAAAGGGCAGCTGCTGTGAGAGCCCTCTCAGCCCCACCCACCTCACAGGGTGTCTGTTGTGGGGGGAGAAGATATAGGAGACTGTAAGCCGCTCTGAGTCTCTGATTTAGAGAGAAGGGCAGGGTATAAATCTGCAGTCTTATTATTATGAAAATTCTAATTCAGGGAGCATTTTAAGGTAGATGCTGAGCTGATATGATGGTGCACACCTTCTGGTGATGTCAGGGGTGGATGGCATATACAGATGAGGTATGCAAATGAGTTGTGCTAATGAGCTCCTGCAACTCTTTTTTTCTGTGAAATGACCCCTGTCAACACAAGCCCATCCTTCCTTTTTCATTAGTGGAAAAGCTGACGGGATCCGAACCACTGTATTTTCTTTCACAATTTATGACTGCTTTCAGGCTCTTCATGGGCTATGATTGGCTGGGCCGTGGATTAGAAAAAACAACAACCCCATAATCAGTAATAAACCTGAAGCCTTCACTGCAGAAAGCTTGTGCAAAGCAACTTCTCTGATATACGCACTCTGGCTCCAAACCAAAGTCAACTCTGCCAAGCTCTTTGGTACATTTCCTGTTTCTCCTTCTCCTCGCTCGCAGGGTCTCCTCCAGCGACTAAGATCAGTCATATTTTTTTTTCCTTTTTTTCAGACTGCTGCAGATCCCTCTTCCCCCACACTCCTTTGTCTTTTTGATCCACGCTTGTTGCCTTTACCGCAGAGCGCCCGGCACTTTGTACCTTTTAAGCCATCAGATATACCTTAACGTTGCCCTTCTTTCCAAAAGAGCAAAACGCTATACACTAGCCATTTCCCCCTTCTCCCTGTGTGGCAGTTACTGTGATAGATATATTTTAAAATATCATTAAATATATATGAGGAGGAGTAGGCACTCCAACATCTAATACAAACGTTATTTGTTTTACTTTGGTTTCAAAGAATTTTATTAGTAACATATGGTAATAAATTTCAATTTCTTACATCATTGATAATTACTTTTTTTAATCTATCCCATACATTACTTTCTACCCACCCCTCCCCCCGTTACTTGACCCCCGCCGGTGTTATATACTTAAAATCTTAATATTAAAGGTCCCCTTAATTAATAAGAACCAAAATTCATATCCTCCTCCCTCTTGTACTTAGTCATTATCAAAAATTGTCCAATGTCCTTTTATTTTCCACTCTTTTTCTATGTATCTTCTGAACTTCTTCCACTCCATCTTAAATACTTCTAAATCATAGTCTCTTAAGGTTCTTGTTAACTTGTCCATTTCACTCCAATGTCATAACTTTTACAATCCAATCCCGTTTCTCTGGTATTTTTCTTGCTTCCACAACTGCTCATTATTTGTTTTACTTTAAGATTATATATAGCATCGACGGTTCTGGCTGCTAATTCCTGTTTATCTGGATCCAATGCAAAGTCGGCCCAGGCACGGCTCAAGGCAGAAGGCTATTTTTTTTTCTTTATAATGAGAATCGCTAAGCCTTTTGCCTGCCCAAAAGACAAGATCAAGGCTGTGACAAGCATAATTGAACTCCAAAGGGAGTTCTGGCCATCACATTTAAAGGGACGGCACACCTTTTCAATGCCTTCCTTCCATAGGAAATAATGAAGGATAGGGGCATTTTCTTTTGGGGCTCATAGAATTGGATCCCCTGGTCCAATCTTTTTAAAACTTGGGGGGTATTTTGGGGAGAGGTACTAGATGCTATACCGAAAATTTGGTGCCTCTACCCCAAAAAACAGCTCCCCCAGAGCCCCAGATACCCGTGGATCAATTCTCCACTCTACTACACTCTACTAAACCAAGCGCTCTGCAAAATATAGGTAGGCCCTATCTACAGATTGACCAGTTCTTGAAAGCCAGTGAGGTGGTGTGGTTAGAGAGTCAGGATAGGATCTGGAAGGCTCAGAGAACCTATGAGCAGAAGAGAAGCCACGTTGGATCAGGTCTATCCAGTCAAACCATTCTGTGTCACACAGTGGCCAGAACTCAGGTGCCATCAGGAGGTCCACCAGCAGGGCCAGAACTCCAGAAGTCCTCCCACTGTTGCCCCTGCTCCAAGAATATAGAGCATCACTGCTTTAAATATAAGGCCATAAGAGAAGAAACATTGGATCAGGCCAATTGCTTATCCAGTCCAACACTCTATGTCACACAGTGATGAGAATCCAGGTACCATCAGGAGATTCACCAGTGGGACCAGAACTCCAGAAGCCCTCCCACTTTTCTCCCCCCAAGCACCTAGAATACAGAGCACCACTGCCCCAGAGATAAAGCACCACCACCAAAGACATAGTGCTGCCTTTCTACCTTACGCCTCTCTTGAAATTGTTTATGCTTGTAGCCGGCACCACTATAAGGTCAATGCCTCACTCTGCCAAGAAGCTTGGCCAAAACATTCTCTCTCACCTTGATTTATTTCACAGGGTTGCTATGAGGATAAATGAAGGAAGACAGAATAATGGATGCCACATGGAACTCCTTGGAAATATAATTAGACAGTGGGTTGAAAATCCTGGTGTCATGGATAGACCCTAATGATAGTTTGTGTGCTTTGGTTTTTAATGCTTAAGATGGGTGTAAGATGCACAGTTAAAAATTACTGGGGGGAAACAGCCTTGACCTTTTCTAGGACACTGCTTAGCCTGGGTGATCGGCCATCACTGCTTCCTTATGGAGCAGACACTTTTGTCCGGTCCAGACATGAGCAGGGTTGTTGGGTCTGTGGGTCAGCTTCAGGGTACTGTTCAGGAGTGAAGTAGTGCCCTGAGACTGCAAAGGAAAGGTCCCTGGGAAGGTAGTCGACCAAGCTAGATCATTAGGACATTGAGCATGGTGCTGTCTCCTCCAACATTCAGAAGAAGAAGAAGAAGAAGAAGATAGATTTATCTGGAGATATCCCAGATAATCTGGAGATTTATACCCTACCCTACACTCTGAATCTCAGAGAGGTCACAATCTCCTTTACCTTCCTCCAATTGCAACAGACACCCTATGCGGTAGGGGGGGCTGAGAGAGCTCTTACAGCAGCTGCCCTTTCAAGGACAACTCTATTATACCAAATTAAAAAAAAAGCCTTGCAAAGCAAGCTGTTACACAGAAGGAAGCAAGAGAGAGGGAGAAGGAAGCAGATGACAGCCAGTTGCTCAGGGGCCTGACAGGAGCCCTCCGGGGGCCTAATTCAGCCCCTGGGCCAGATGTTTGACACCCCTGCTCTACAGCAATAAAATATGTCCTTTCCTCGCTTGGCACTGGCAGTCATGAAAGACGGTTTCTGTCTGTTCTAGCTGGCCCCCTTTCGCCTCTTGACTGCTCACTGAAAATGTCGAGACAGTGTGCGATTGCAATTTAAAAAGGCCAGCACCATGCTGGGAATTATTAGGAAGGGAACTGAAAACAAATCAGCCAGTATCATAAAGCCTCTGTATAAATCGATGGCGTGGCCACA
Organism: Heteronotia binoei; assembly: GCF_032191835.1. NCBI lineage: Eukaryota > Metazoa > Chordata > Lepidosauria > Squamata > Gekkonidae > Heteronotia > Heteronotia binoei. The sequence goes on from NC_083229.1 coordinate 124,514,342, forward strand.
TTTGGAATACTGGGTACAGTTCTGGTCACCGCACCAGAAATGCTATAATAAAGGATATTATAGCACTGGGGAAAGTCCAAAAAAGGACAACTAGAATGATTAAAGGGTTGGAACACTTTCCCTATGAAGAAAGGTTGAAAGGCTTGGGGCTCTTTAGCTTGGAGAAGCATCGACTGCGGGGTGACATGATAGAGCTTTACAAGATTATGCATGGGATGGAGAAGATGGAGAAAGAAGTCCTTTTCTCCCTTTCTCACAATACAAGAACTCGTGGACATTCAATGAAATTGCTGAGCAGTCGGGTTAGAACTGATAAAAGGAAGTCCTTCTTCACCCAAAGGGTGATTAACATGTGGAATTCACTGCCACAGGAGGTAGTGGTGGCTACAGGCACAGCCAGCTTCAAGAGGGGATTGGATAAGCATATGGAGCAGAGGTCCATCAGTGACTATTAGCCACAGTTTATTGTTGGAACTCTCTGTCTGGGGCAGTGATGCTCTGTATTCTTGTGCTTGGGAGGCGGGGCACAGTGGAAGGGCTTCTAGTCCCACTGGTGGACCTCCTGATGGTACTTGGGGTTTTTTTGGCCACTGTGTGACACAGAGTGTTGGACTGGATGAGCCACTGGCCTGATCCAACATGGCTTCTCTTATGTTCCTCTCCATGACTCCTTCCCAGTCTCTAATGCTCTCCTCCCCCTTGTACCTGTTTGTCCATCCCCCTTCTCAGCAGGTGACCCCACTCCCTCTTCAGGTCCCAGGTGTCAGCCCAGCTGCTCTCCAGGGTCAGCCCCAGGTCACTCCAGGTGTACAGTCCCAACCGTCACCAGCCTGTGGGGAAGCTGTCATCCTCCTGCTTTCCCTCTCTTCCTGGCTGCTGTTGAAGAGGCTCCTGGATTTCTCACCCCACCTTGGTGTCCCAGTGGTCGGGTTGAGTGGTCGGAGGAGAGGTATTGGGGGACCTTGCAAGTCGGGTGGTGGTGGCAGAGTCCAGAGTCCCCATACTGAGGACTGGACAGCTTTGCAGTCCCTACATTCAGTTCATGGTATCTCCAGTTAGCAGGACCTAAGCAACCTTGGAGAGCTGTTTGGTGTAGTGGTTAAGTGTGTGGACTCTTATCTGAGAGAACCAGGTTTGATTCCCCACTCCTCCACTTGCATCTGCTGGAAAGGCCTTGGGTCAGCCATAGCTCTCATAGGAGTTGTCCTTGAAAGGGCAGCTGCTGTAAGAGGTCTCTCAGTCCCACCTACTGCACAGGGTATCTGTTGTGGTTGGAGGAAGGTAAAGGAGATTGTGACCGCTCTGAGACTCTGAGATTCAGAGTATAGGATGGAATATAAATCCAATATCATTATCGTCTTCTTCTTCTTCTGAATGCTGGAGGAGACAGCACCAGGCTCAACACCCCAATGATCTAGCTTGGTCGAGTACCTTCACAGGGATCCAGCGGTGAAGGTAAGGTACTCAGGGTAGCGTTGTCAATCTCCAGGTGGTGGCTGGAGATCTCCTGAGATTACAGCTCACCTGAAGAAAATGGCCGCTTTGGAAGGTGGACCTTATGGTTTTATACCCAACGGAAGCCCCTCCCTTGCCCATACCATGCACTCCTCAGGCTCCACCCCCAAAATCTCCAGATCATCCCCAACCCAAATCTGGCAACCTAACTCAGGCACAGGACCACACTCTAATTTAATGATGCCATTCCCCAGGTGGGGGCAGTTGATCCCCCAGTTTGGAGACCCTCCCCCCGCTTCAGGGTCATCAGACAGTGTGGGGGGGAATGTATACTGGGGACTCCATTATTCCCTATGAAGACCAATCCCCATAGGGTATAATGGAGAATTGTTCCGCAGGTATCTGGGGCTCGGGGGGGGGTGTTGATTGAGGTAGAAGCACCAAATTTGCAGCATAGCACTTGGTGCCTCTCCTCAAAACACCCTCCAAATTTAAAAAAAAAATATATAGGACCAGGGGTTGCAGTTCTGTGAGCCCCAAACGAAGATGCCCTTCTCCATTATTTCCAATGGAGGTAAGGCATTTAAATGGCGTGCAGCCCCTTTAAATGCGATGGCCAGAACTCCCTTCAGAGTTCAATGATGCTTGTCACAATCTTGCTCCTGGCTCTACTCCCAATGTCTCCTGGCTCCGCCCCCAAAGTCTCCTGGCTCCACCCCCAAAGTCCCCAGCTATTTCTTTAACTGGACCTGGCAACCCTACTCTAAGACGACTACATGCTTCAGGACTGATAGACAAATTAACCCGTTTGCACATCGGACTTGCGCTAACACTTCAGGGATTAATTAGAAGCTATGACTTACGCAGAGAATCATACTTGAATACGGGACATATTGATTAAGCCTAAAGCATGTTATACTAAAGCCTGATTTTTCTAATAGAGAAAACTTTAAGGCAGAAAGTATTAACAAGAGAGAAGACTGTGTTCCTGAGCAAAGGTCTTTATCCCAGGGCAAGCACTAAACAAAGGGAAACGTTCTCGAGGAAAACGTCTACATTCCGTACAGCTGCAGATGGGTCAAAGCAATAGTAAGCTGGCCTAGGCACTTTGGGAAGAGCCCAGGGCATCCCAGAATAATCCTGCATTGCTGTAGTAATGGAACTTCCCGCAACCTACAACTGACCTTGGCTAGCAGTTTTGTGTGTGTGTGTGTTTTTAAAACATATTCTAAGGTATACACTTTTTTATATTATTTATTTATTTTTATTTTATTTATATCCTGCCCTCCCCACCAAAGCAGGCTCAGCTCAGCTTTCCGCAAGGGCTCAACCTGAGTTCGATCCCAGAGGAAGCTGGTTCGGGTAGCCGGTTCCGGGTTGACTCAGCCTTCCATCCTTCCGAGGTCGGTAAAATGAGTCCCCAGCTTGCTGGGGGGAAAGCGTAGATGACTGGGGAAGGCAAGGGCAAACCACCCCGTAAAAAGTCTGCCGTGAAAACGTTGCGAAAGCAGCGTCACCCCAGAGTCGAAAACGCCCGGTGCTTGCACAGGGGACTACCTTTATCTTTTACAAGTAACCCAAGGGGAAACTGCCCAGTGGGAAAAGATATAAGCTATTGTGTCATGTTTTGATAAACCTGTTATAATTAATCCATCCCACATTGGATATGTTATCAGAATGTGCATAAACTGCTGTAAGGGGCCTGATTCCTTGAGAAACACAGGAGATATTGGCATACGGAGAGTGTTTCTCCAGGCATATTGATAAGCCATACATCAACAATTCCTGCTTCAACAGGACTCTTGTTGCATGTTCCTTTATCGATCGGCTCATCATTTGTGTGCAACAGAACTAAGCTCTTCCATACATAATGTGGCTTGAATTAGAATCTAGAATTAGAATCTAGAGAAAAGAAAGTGGCAACACCAGAGACACAGATAGCTATGGAAAGGAAAGGTCCCCTGTGCAAGCACCAGTCGTTTTCGACTCTGGGGTGACATCGCTTTCACAACGTTTTCACGGCAGACTTTTGACGGGGTGGTTTGCCATTGCCTTCCCCAGTCATCTACGTTTCCCCCCCAGCAGGCTGGGGACTCATTTTACCAACCTCGCATGGATGGAAGGCTGAGTCAACCTTGAGCCGGCAACCTGAAAACTCAGCTTTTGCTGGGGATTGAACTCACATCGTGAGCAGAGTTTAGGACTGCAGTACTGCAGCTTTACCACTCTGAGCCACAGGGCTCTTACAGATAGCTATACATCCACAGCATTCCAATGTATTTCTCTTTTATAATAGTGTATCAGGATAATGTTTTATATTGACATACTCAAATGAGGGATATTGGCTATTTATCTCATTACGTATACTTAACCCATTTTCATTTTATGTATTCTTGTTTTTTTTAATGGCAGCCTAGAATGATGTTTATAATGTATAGATCGATGTTGATAAGTAAATTAAGTGGACTACAACTAGGAAATACATGTCCTTTTGTGATTTACCTAGATTTGCAGAAACACCAACTGGCAGGAAACGTTATTGCCTTTTATGGCTATCCACACCAAATGGCCAAGCCACATTGTTTCACCATGTGATCCCAGTCAATTTGCCCTCTTAATCAACAAACTGCATGTATTTCAGCCCACAATACCTGATCCCCTCGTCTGATGAAGTGTGCTTAGAGAGCACACGGAAACTTGCGTTTTGAATAAAACTTGGCTAGTCTTAAAGGTGAAACTTGACTCCTGCTTTGTTCAACAGATAGCTACAGCAACTCTTGTCATGTTTTCTTACCAGCTATATCTTGCCGTATCCATTTTTGCCTCTTTTGCCTTTCAGTGTCCTATTACTTTAAGGTGAATGGGAACTGCCAAAAGATTGTGTCATCCTTGAGTACAGGTGCTATAGTGTCATCAGGTGTGAGCCATTAACCAATTTGGAATGGGATTGGCTAAGGCAACTTGAAATGCAGTAGCCAGCTACCTGTTCAGTGTGGGATAGGAAAGGATGGATACAGCGTGGCATACTGTTGGATGGATATTGGAATTGATGACTGTGGACTGTGTATTGACTAATCTCTTGGACTGTGTATCTGTACTTCTGCCTGGCTTTATTGGATGTAAGTGTATGACTATTGGACTGTTTCTTGACTCTGATATCTGCCTGAACCCAATACAGTTTGTTGAACCGGCTGTCTGTGTGAGTGTCTTCCTTAGAACTGCAACTGAGACTGGTCTGACCAGAGTTACCCAGTGGGCGCTTCTACTACTACTCTTCCAGTTGCCATTTCTACTTTGAGGTAATGTTTCTGTTCATATGGATGTGAGGGCTATGTGGCTGCGACATCTGTCATCCCACTGATCAGCAGGGTTGATTTGGCTGATCTGGTCAGCTAGGCGGGTGTCCCCTCCCTCCCTCACCATTCCATGTGCGTCCTTCCTAAAGCTGCATGCTTGGTGGAAGAGGATGACTATCCCAGATAGAAGGATCAAACCATTCTTTGCAGTTCTTGAAAGCCAGTGAGGTGTAGTGGTTAGAGAGTCAGGATAGGAACTGGAAGGCTCAGAGGACCTAAGAACATAAGAGAAGTCATGTTGGATCTGGTCTATCCAGTCAAACCACACTGTGTCAAGCAGTGGCCAGAACCAAGGTGCCATCATTCTTTGGTCAAAGGTATACAGTAGCTGTATTCCCCTGCTAGAATCTCCAAACAAGCTCAAGGTTTATTTGTCTCTGTTTGTCATGTTCACAGGACACAGGCAGGCGGGAGTCCAAAGTCGGTTCAAGGTCAAAGTTCAGGAAGTCAAGCAGGAGCCGAGTCACCACAGCAAAATCGCAAACCAGAAGAAGTCAGTGTCCAAAGCCAAAGGATCAGGGTGCCACGGAATTCAAACAGGTCAGGAGCTGTGATCAGGAAGGAACGTGGATACAAGCCAGATAATCAACTTGTTGCTTCCACGAGGTTGCCAAGTCCCAGGTGAGAGTTATATGGGAGCCTCAATCAGTCTGCTCCCTGGGTGGCCGTAAGTCTCCTAGAACTCGGGGCTAAGAGATCAGAAGCATTGGCGCACCTCCTGCATGCATTCTGAGAGTGTTTTCTGAAGCCGGTTCTGCATTCTTGAGATGGGAGGGGGAGAGCTTGGAGGAGACTGATTGTCAACAGCCGGCGCTGGTGCCTGGAATGTGGAGAGAGTGATTGATGGGCCAGCTGTTAGTTGTTCGGCTGAGGCGCTGGAAGGCCATTCTTCCTGGTCTGTTAACCCTTCCAGCTCCCCCTCCTCAGGGCTCATGACACTGTTCATGTGTCGGTCTGTTTGTGTGCTGGGGTTTCTATCACGCTTAAAGCTGGATGTGGAACCACAAGGCTGATAATAGACATTGTGCCACTTTCGACAGAACCTCTCACTCACAGGCTTTCTTACATTGACTTCTGAAACACCCGTTCACACACATTCTGGAAGGATCTCATTGAGGTGCTGTACATTCCACCATTAGCACTTGAGTGTTAAATTGCAGCTGATGGAGATGAATGTCTTAAATTGGGAACATGGGGTTAAACACAGGAAGAAGGGGTTAAACACAGTCTCTTGTAGTGCTGGTACCACTGCCCAGTCTGCCAAGCAAACTCATGGGACTGAGAAGTTATTTGTTGAAAAAAGAAAGTCAAATCCATTGGAGTCAAACCATTCATCACAGTTTGCCCACACTACATGTAGTTTAGCCCATTTAAGTAACAACAACTGCGGGCTTATTTATAGAAAATCTGAGATCGATTTCACACTAGGCTTGTTCCGGGTGGAGAGCCCTTTTGTTCCTGGTGCTTCTCTTGGTTCACACAAACCGCCCCAGAGCTGTGAGTTGGTGTGCCACTTTTCTGCAGCAAGCAAGATTCTCTTACAAGCGGTTTCTGCTTGCAGCAGAAAAGTGGTGCGCCAACTCGCAGCTCCAGGGTAACTTGTGCAAAAACCGAGAGAAGCGCCAGGAGCAAAAGGGCTCTCCACCCGGAAGAAGCCCTAGTGCGAAATCGGTCCCACTTTTCTACCAATCAACAGGGCTCAATGTGGCTTACCTAATGAAAACTATCCAATGTTTGATTTCACATAAGGGTAATACCAGTATAAAGAGGGCAAGCTGTTTACCCCACCATAGCTGACCTTCCGCACACGAGCCACAGAAAGTGCGTTGCAAAAGCTCTGCAATATTTTTGTTGTTGCTCAGTCGTGCAGTCGAGTCCGACTCTTTGCGACCCCATGGACAAAGTCTCACCAGGCCCTCCTGTCTTCCACCATCCTCCGAGGTCTGCTCAAATTCATGTTTGTTACATCAGTAACGCTGTCCAGCCATTTCAACTTTTGCCGTCCCCTACTCCTTTTGCCTTCTGTCTTTCCCAGCATCAGGATCTTCTCCAGTGAGTGCTCCCTTCTCATTTGGTGGCCAAAGTATTTGAGCTTCAGCTTCAGCATCTGACCTTCCAGGGAACAGTCTGGGTTGATTTCCCTTAGGACTGACTGATTGGATCTTCTTGCCATCCAAGGGACTCTCAAGAGTCTTCTCCAGCACCACATCTCAAAAGCATCTATTCTGCGCTCGGCCTTCCTTATGGTCCCGCTCTCACAGCCATGCATTACTACTGCAAGTACCATCGCTTTGACTATACGGATTGCACCATAGAAGCTCCAAAATTTCGACAAGGTTGGACCTTTTCTTGCATCCTCAGAAGGACCATTCCATATGGAAAACAGGTGCGGCACCCAAAGCTGCAGTCAGTCTGGCAGCTTGGGGTACTTTGGAGGCAGCGCTAAGTGCTCCATCGCATTTTTTGACAAAGATTTTCCATCAGACTCCCACCCTGATCTGGTCTCACTGTGTGCTTCTTCTGTGGTTGACCATTTAGATCAATGCTGCACATCAACCATGGAGCGTGCGGTCTGGTCTTTTAAAAACAACAACAACTTTGACCTTTTTTGGAAAATGTTCTTGGGTACACACATGCACCCATGTGCAAATGTGCATAGGAACTATTAGGTTAAAAAAAAAAAACAGAACAGCAAAATTGGGATCAAAAGTTCCCACTTCCAAATGGGCTTGAGTGTGCACTGCGTGGAGTTCAGACACCCAGAATGTGGGATAAATGCATGGACACCCATGAGCACCAGGATTCACTTGGTGTCTATTGACACCACATCCAACTTGTCTTATGATGGGGTGAGTGCAACTTGGAAATGGCAGGCGTGTGACCGAGCCCTTTTAACCCATTAGGGAAATGCAACTATATCAGGCCCAAATGCCCGTCTGATCACAGCCCAAGAAAGCCCAAACCAAAGCTAAAGTTGTTCTCAATTACCATAATGGAGGAACTATAAATAATCCCTAGTCTGACTATCAGAGTTGTCTTGTTGCTGCATATGGGAGAAGGCAGTCCCACAGATATGAGAACGCCAATTTCAGGAAAGGCTAGAACTCAACACGGAAGCAAACGAGCAGCTGGCGTAGCAATCTTCAACTCAGGATTATATGATGATGATGATGACAATAGATTTATACCCCACCCTTCTCTCTGAATCACAGAGCAGCTTACAATCTCCTTTATCTTCTCCCCTGTGAAGTGGGTGGGGCTGAGAGAGCTCTCCAAAAACTGCCCTTTCAAGGACAGCTCTGCAAGAACTATGGCTGACCCAAGGCCATTCCAGCATCCGCAATTGGAGGAGGGGAGAATCAAACTTGATTCTCCCAGGTAAGTGTCTGCACTTAACCACAACACCAAACAATGTTCAGGGTGATATGTCAGCATGCTAAATGTCTCGTTCTGCATTCACTGTTATCTCATTCTGCTCACTGCAACACCTGGAGAGTGTTGGGTTCAGTTGTGCTATCCAACGGTGTCCCTTCATTGAAATGATTGATGAAGGCTAGATGAAGGATTGATGAAGGTGATGAGCCACCTAGTGGGAAGGGCGGGATATAAATCTTAGATAAATAAATAAATAAATAATGGCCATCTGACAGCAATGAAGATCCTGTGATTTTAGAGGGAGGTATTGTGAGTTTCCTGCATTGGGCAGGGGGTTGGACTAGATGACCTTGGAGGTCCCTTCCAACTCTATGGTGCTATGATTCTAACCTTTCTTCATAGGACTTGGTCTCCAGTCCCCTCACCATCTCCTCCTCTGGACCCATTCTCTGAACTTATTCCAGCTTGTCTATATCCTTCTTAAAATGTGGTGCCCAAAACTGAACACAATACTCCAGCTGCGGTCTTACCAGAGCAGAGTAAAGTGATACCATCGCTTCACGTGATCTGGACACTATACTTCTGTTGATACCGCCCAAAACTGCATTTTCCTTTTTAGCCACCGCATCACACCGTAGGCTCGTGTTCAGTGTATGGTCCACTAAGACCCCTAGATCCTTTTCACACGTGCTACTGCTAAACCAAGTCTCTCCCATCCTATAACCGTGCATTGGATTTTTCCTCCCTAAATGCAGAACTTTCTAGCTCAACACTGTACATTTTTTTTAAAAAAAAATAACCACCTAGTGATGTAAAAGACCACCTCACCCAGTATGACTACTTGTGGTGTCTTTGTTCTGTTGCATGTGAAACCACTGTAGGGGAGAAGAGACACCTATTGGAGGAGAGTACACTGAAAGACTATAGGACTTCGGGAGATGTAATTGGGAAGGGATAAGGAGGTCTTTGGAAAAACTCCCAAGATCTGGTTGTTCGCCCTCCCCCGCCCCGATACTTAGGTGGGGTCAATGTAAAGTGTTTCTAGAGTAACAGAGAGGCATATGTCAAGTGGTTTGGCTGAGCGCCCAAAATTTGCTGAGCGAAGAGGAGAGGATTAAGTTGGTGCCCTCAGAGATCCAGCTCTTTGAATCCATTAAAGGGAGGCCGAAAATTCGGTGACAACTTATGCCGAAAGTTCTGCTGCGATGGGCCGGAAAGATGCCCTGCTTGTCAAAAAAAAATGTCAGGACGTAAATTCAGTGGACTGTCAGTTGTGCCAGGGACACATTTTGCTAAAGGGCCTTTATATTATGCTGTTGCGGTAAGAGCAACATGATTAATGGATCAGTTCTGCTGAATTCACCAGGTTCTTATGACAGGAGTTGGATTGTGCTGGGGAGGAATTCAAGGCAGGCTGAGATGGGCTCTACCTACCTCGGATCGTCTATGGGTCTTATTTAAGCTTTCACTTGTGTTAGGTTTGCAGTGTTTTAAGGAACAGTAGGTTAGCAGAGTGTTCAAGGTACAGAACATAGCAGTCTATCTGGTTTGTGTGTGCTGCTAAGAAGCAAAGTTACACTGAAAGCCTCTTGATCGTGGCAAAACTTATGACGAGTCCTTTATTGTATGGGACATCACCGAAAGCCTCTTTATCTTAGTAAAATAAAAAATAATACAAGTCCTTTATTGTAAAGAACATAAGAGATGCCATGTTGGATCAGGCCAATGGCCCATTCAGTCCAACACTCTGTACACACAGTGGCCCAAACACCCAGGTGCCATCAAGAGGTCCATCAGTGAGTCCAGGACACTAGAAGTCCTCACACTGTTGCCCCTCCCATGCACCAAGAATACAGAGCATCACTTGTCCCAGACAGAGAGTTCCAACAATATGCTGTGGCTAATAGCCACTGATGCACCTCTGCTCCATATGATTATCCAATCCCCTCTTGAAGCTGTCTATTCTTGTAGCTGCCACCACCTCCTGTGGCAGTGAACTCCATGTGTTAATCACCCTTTGGGTGAAGAAGGACTTCCTTTTATCTGTTCTAACCCGACTGCTCAGCAATTTCATTGAATGCCCACGAGTTCTTGTATTGTGAGAAAGGGAGAAAAGTGCTTCTTTCTCTACTTTCTCCATCCCATGCATAATCTTGTAAGCCTCTATCAGGTCATCCCTCAATCGACATTCCTCCAAGCTAAAGAGCCCCAAGCATTTAAAACTTTCTTCATAGGGAGAGTGTCCCAACCCTTTAGAATGCTATTCCAGACAGGATAGAGACGGAACTCTAATCTTGCTTAAATAACTAGGATGGATAAAGATGTAGGACACGTGTCCTGCATTCATGGTGCCAAGACGGAGGAGAGAGGGGAGAAAAGGTGTCAACCAGAAGGACGGAGAGTTCCCTGAGAATAGCAATCTACATACATCAGAGTGGTAGAAAGGATGTTCAGAGTCCTGACCTCTCTCTCTCTCTGACTCTCTGTAGTCCACCTCTTAAACCTGAGACAATGGCTCTGATCACACACACTAAATAATGCACTTTCAATCTAGGACAGAGATGAGCAGAGGAGGATTGCCATTGCCGTCCTCCCAGTCGCAACTCCTGTCTTCCTTGGTAGTCTCCCAAGTCTGGACAACCTCAGTCCAAACCAGCCTATTCAGGCTCCTGGGTGTGTTAGAACCAGCCCCAAATCGAGAGTCAGGAATTGTCAAGAGAGACTCTTGCCATTAGTCTGGGAGAACTTTCACTTTCCACTGTCTCTGCTTTGCGCCGCTCCTATCTTTGTGCAACTAATGAAGCATTCTTTCTGCCTAGTCTTGGGGATGGCCAAAGCCGTCTCTGCCTGATTATGTTCAAACCTGCAAGGAGCCTGGGAAAGAACTGTTGGGGGAGGGATTGCTCCCTTTGTGCCTTACATTTGAATGTGTAACGGTTTAATCCCGAGCTATAAGTAGAGGGCATAGCCAGTTTCCGCAAGGGTCATCTTGCTCTGACCTGTCGTGTATCAATAACCAGCTGTTCTTGAAATGGGCTGTCGTTGATCGTTGAATTGTTGGGGACTTGACAGGAATGTATGTTAGGGTTGCCAGGTCCCCACTAGCCACCAGCAGGGGATGGGGGTAGGGTTGCCAGAAGATTTGGGGAGGGAACCCCTGGAGGACAGGGGCCTCAGTGGGGTACAATGTCCACCCTCCAGAGCATCCCTTTTTTTCCCAAGGGAACTGATTTCCGTAGGCTGGAGAGGAGCTGTAATTCCAGGGGATTTCCAGGTCCCTCATATTTAGAGTGCTGTTCCACAACTCAAGTGTTACCATATTTGAGCCTAACATGTCTAGGCTTTGGGAAGATGCTGCGATGGGGTGGAGTGGGGTGGGGAGAACAGATCCAGGAGCTTGGCTTTCTTTCGATCATGATGAAAAGCGGCAGGGCATCACCACGAAAGGGAAGCCCGGCAAAAGCGTCCTGCTGATTCACAGGCTGCAGTGATGGCTGTGTCCCCCCCCCCCATCTTTCCCATCCTTGGGACTGAACAGATTAAGTGGGGCACTCCTGCAAGGGAGACTTCAAGCGTGGCGCTTCTGTCTGGTACAAGGGGACTCCTTGTCAGAGCACTCCAGTCCGTGCCCTCCTCCTTCATTCACTTGCAAATCACTCTGTGCTCGGAGGAGCCAATGCTCCCCCCTCCCCACCCAAGCACACACACACACGCACACATTGCCTCCATACCTTCTCCCCCACTCATCTCTGAGCCTCTGCACATTGAGCACAGGCTTCTGCAGCTCCTCCGGGCGGGCGGCAGTAATCTCTCTCCCCTGTGCAAGGGACGTCTTCTTATTAATCAGGAGCTCTGAAAGGGAAAACCAATCAGGCAAGAGGGTGCCTTTTGGCTTTGGTTTCCTAGCTGCCTAAGTTAAGTGATACAGAGGCAGTGAGAGAGAGAGAAGGAGAGAAAGAGAGAGAGAGCGCACTAGTAAGGAGAAGCCTTGAGTCGGACGGGCTGTCTCTGGAGCTAACAGGAGAAGGAAGCTGTGGGCACAGCGGAGAGGCTGAGCTGCCGTTCACTTGCGTTGGAGAAGCGGTGAGTGATTCTCTCATGTTAGGCGGCTGCACACCCAGCCCCACCTCTGAGGCATTGAAGAGAATGTGTTTTCCTGAGCTGTCATGTTCTTGGTTTTATGGTCCACTTTTGGGTGTGCGGAGGGGTGGGTGGAGGGTTAGGTGCAGATTGCTAAGGGAAGGCTGCGAGAGATTTTGGAAAGTTGGACTCAGACTTGACAGGTGTCTTTCAATTTCACTCCCCCCCCCCTCCACCCCCAGCAACCAGGCTGCATTGGACGTTGACGGTTTCTGTATCAAACCTGGCTGCAGAGTCGTTTACCACAGCAGGTGTTTTTGGGGGGTGGGTGGGTGGGTAGGGAATCTTGTTCGTTTGCCTTTTTTGGGAAATTTCAGTTTGGGCACTTTTATTTACCCCGGAGAATATCGCGGCACAGAAAGCGTTCGCTGCCTTCTCCAGGGATTAGACTCGAAATCCCAGCTCGGTGTACTTCACGATGTTCGGCATATCTATCTTTTCCATCTAAAAAATATGATCAAAGCAGAACTCAAGGGGAAAGATAAACAAGGAGCAGATTGACATCATGGATGCTGAACGGCTGGAGGGTCAGAGGAAAATAAAGGGGGGGGGGTCTGTACTTTCATATACTGTTGGGAGGGGGGGGAAGGACTATGTGCCATGTTGGTCTCAGGGAAAAAAAGATGCGGTAGGATCAGGTTGCCTTTCGAGTTCAAGCTTTAAAGTGTCACAGAGCTCTTTGGCAGGCATTGTACTCGGGATGGCATCTGAAGAAGCGCTCAGTGACACGCAAAAGCTCATCTCCTGCCGCGAATTTTGTTAGCCTTTGAGGTGCTGCTGGAACTCTTGCTCATCTCTGCCCCAGACAAACCCAATGGCCCATCCTGATCTGCGCTCAAGGACGTGGCTGTTGAGTTTAAGACAGCGCAGGCAAAAAGCCAGCGGATAGAGAGGGCAACTCACCCTGTAGCCGCTCAGTAGACCGCAAGCTCTTCTTCTACCTGGCTTACCATTCTATTTTGGAACGGGAAACAAAAGGAAACAACAAGTCAAAGAGGGTTGTTGTTGTTTTTTTTAAAGAGTTTGAGACCTCTGCAAAAGGCAGTTCATGCATCATTTCCCTCACTCTCCCTTTTTATTTTCAATTACACATGCAAGGATCTACATGATGGCGCCCCTCCGGTTTCACAGAATACCCAGGTCTTGGACTAAGGATGATGAATGCGAAGTGTAAAGGAAATCAATATCCTCTGCAGTCGTAGGGGCAGTCCGTGTACTGGAGTCATCCATCCCCTGGCAGGCAGGTTTAAATAATGGCTTAGGAGAGAAAAGAACAAGAAAACCATTTGGGGGGTGGGGGGTGGTTTCCATTTGCACAGGCGAAGTTTGAAGATGCAGGGTGCTGATGAAGTATGGGGGGGGGGGCGGGGAGAAGATTCAGCTGCATTTAACACAGCGGCAAGATCATAACAGGACACAGATATTTCAGTTTCTTGCTACGGAGCAGGGGTGGCCAAGTTTGCTTCATGTAAGAGCCACATAGAGCAAACGTCAGATTTTTGAGAGCCACAAGACGTGAATGTCAGGTGTGTGGGAGCCACAAGACAGGAAGGAAGGAAGGAAGGAAGGAAGGAAGGAAGGAAGGAAGGAAGGAAGGAAGGAAGGAAGGAAGGAAGGAAGGAAGGAAAATAGATGGAGGAGGGAGGGAGAGGTGGAAAGAAAGAAACTTTAACTTTAAATGCATTCTCCAAGCTGCCATTTGATAAGTTGGCAGATGGGGCAATGGGGGCATCAAGAGCCACACAATATGTATGAAAGAGCCAAATGTGGCTCCCGAGCCACAGTTTGCCCCCTGCTGTAGAGCTTGGGGCAGAGGGAGATGGGGGGAAGCAGCATATATTCTTCTTGAAATCTTGAATACCTTTCTCAGCCTAAGCACCGCATACTCATATTTGTAATGATACAGGCTAACAATAGATGCTAACGATCACTGCTTGGGACGTGGGAAACATCCAAAGGCGAGGGGGTTCGTCCTTTCGTTTCAGTGCCGGCATTTCTAACTGTCGGCGTCGTACGAACCTAAGATACCAGCATCCCAAGCCTAACCAGGCTTCCCCTGATGCACGAAGGACTGTGAGTGTATATCGAGCGCACATCTAGACGTGAAGCTTATCTGCATTCTTTCAATGGGATGCTCATTTGCAGCCACGTCTCCACAGACATGCCGAGAGGAAGGTGTTATTTGAGTGTGCATGCAAACGCACATTCCTCTGAAAATAACAGTCTAAGGGGGTATCTGATTTATGCCAGGTGGTTCCAACCCAGAGGAGCTGTGGCTAGATGGTAAACAGTCTATGGGGGTTTCTGATCTATGCCAGGTGGTTCCAACCCAGAGGGGCTGTGGCTAGATGGTAAACAGTCTATGGGGGTTTCTGATCTATGCCAGGTGGTTCCAACCCAGAGGGGCTGTGGCTAGATGGTAAAGCTTCTGCTTAGCATGCAGAAGGTCCCAAGTTCAATCCCCAGTCTCTCCAGCTAAAAACAACCAGGCAGGAGGTGATGTGAAAGACCTCTGCCTGAGACCTGGAGAGCTGCTGCTACTCTGAGTAGACAGAACTGACTCTACTGGATCAAGGGTCTGGTCCAGTATAAGGCAGTTCCATGTGTTCTTGTGTTCAGTGTATGCATGGATTGTTCCCATTCTTGCTGAGCAATGTAAAGTTTTATTAGCAATAATGGAGAACTTTGTATAGAGGCGAACAGGTGGGCATGCCATACCATCTGGGTCATCATAAAAGCAGTAGCAAGTCCATCAAGGATAGAATCAAGGGCCTGAACTTGAAACGAGCTTTAAACCAGGGGTGGCCAAACTTGCGTAAGAGCCGCACAGAATAAATGTCCGATGTTGAGAGCCTCAAGACGTGAACATCTGATGCTTCAGAGCTGCAAGACATGAAGGCAGGCAGGCAGGCAAATAGATGGGGGGAGGGGGGGAGAGGTGGAAAGAAAGCAACTTTAACTTTCAAAGCAATCTCCAAGCTGCTGGCTGGCTTGGCTTGGAGAAGTGATTTAAGGAGCGGAAAGTCTTCTCCAAGCTGGCTGATGGATGGTGGGGACTTGGACAGCTACACAATTTGTGTGGAAAAGCCATGTGCTGTTCCTGAGCCAGAGTTTGGCCACCCCTGCAATAGACACATGATAGCACTATGTGCCAATACTGTGCATAAATGTAGGGGAGATTTGTGTTTTCCTTCCTCCCCAAGGTATGTTCGAAAGGGGGTGGCAAATCTGTACTCAAACACCCCAAGCGGCACATCATAGTGATGTGGTTTTGTGTTATTTTGACATTTTATGTCAAATGCATAAAAAGGAGAGGCAAAATAAAGGGAAAATGAAACCCTAAACAGTTTCGAATCCTATTTTCAAAGAAGAAACCTGTACATCCCTGGCGGGTTTCATTGGCCGTTATGAGCTAGCAAGGCTGTTTCGCTACCTTTGGGTTAACAACAATTTTACAGGGCTGTGAGGATACCCTGTGTGGGCTGTGCTTTCAAACACTCGAAGAGGTTCCTTGGGGAGGGCAGGAAAGAGCAATTCTGAAATAAATTAGACGGGTGTGAGAGAGAATTCGAACAAATTGGATATCTGGATACCAACACCGAACATTCAACCAACAAAAAGCATGGCGCTGGAATGGTATGGCCATGAACTTCTGAACAGGACATTCTTTGCCCAAGAGATGCCTGCCCAGTGTTTTATGAAACTCTCCAAAGGCCCTGACCTTCCTCTGAACATACCTCATTCATAATGCAATGCCATTATGAATGAAAATGTTGAGTGCAGCTAGTTCTCTGGGCCTGGCAGTGATGGATCGTACCAAAACTTGGATGTATATATACATATATATATATATATATATATATATATATATATATATATATATATATATATATATATTTGAGGGGGGGGGATCTTTGCAGCAGCCCACATAGTTCTTATAAATCAGGGGTGGCCAAGTTGTTTAACATAAGAGCCACATAGAATGAACCTCAGATGTTTGAGAGCTGCAAGACATGACTGTCAGATGTAGGTAGGAAGGAAGGAAGGAAGGAAGGAAGGAAGGAAGGAAGGAAGGAAGGAAGGAAGGAAGGAAGGAAGGAAGGAAGGAAGGAAGGAAGGGAGGGAGGGAGGGAGGGAGGAAGGAAGGAAGGAAGGAAGGAAGGAAGGAAGGAAGGAAGGAAGGAAGGAAGGAAGGAAGGAAGGAAGGAAGGAAGGAAGGAAGGAAGGAAGGAAGGAAGGAAGGAGGGAGGGAAGGGAAGGCAGGGAGGGAGAGAGGGAGGAAGGAAGGAAGGAAGGAAGGAAGGAAGGAAGGAAGGAAGGAAGGAAGGAAGGAAGGAAGGAGGGAGGGAAGGGAAGGCAGGGAGGGAGAGAGGGAGGAAGGAAGGAAGGAAGGAAGGAAGGAAGGAAGGAAGGAAGGAAGGAAGGAAGGAAGGAAGGAAGGAAGGAAATTGATGGCGAATGGAGGAGGGAGAGGTGGAAAGAAAGCAACTTTCATTTTAAATGCATTCTCCAAGCTGCCATTTGACAAGTTGGCCAATGGGGTGGTGGGGGCTTCAAGAGCCACACAATATGTGTGAAAGAGCCACATGTGGCTCCTGAGCTAGTTTGGCCACCCCTGTTATGAATTCTGAAGTCCACAAACCTGACACCAGCTTTTGCGCTGAACACAACCAAGATACAATTCTTTCACTTTTATCAAAGGGATTTAATTTTTATTAATGCACAGAGACAAAAAAAAAAGACATAAACATACACCATACTACAGTGGTCAGCTGCCTACATAATCTAGAATCTTCTACGTCATCTATCATATCTAAATCATACATACGCGAAACATGAACACCAATAATCTATTTTTTTACAGTTGTCAATCAGAACTGACTTGCATAAAACTTATTCATGCTCTTGATTTTACACTTCTCTTTAACTTTGTTCTATCTAATCCCAGTTATGACATATGTTGATGTGACAGAGCTTTACCACTCTGCCCTGTGGCGCAGAGTGGTAAAGCTGCAGTACTGCAGTCGGAGCCCTCTGCTCATGACCTGAGTTCGATCCCAGTGGAAGCTGGGTTCAGTTAGATGGCTCCAGGTTGACTCAGCCTTCCATCCTTCCGAGGTCGGTCAAAGGAGTCCCCAGCTTGACTGGTGAAGGCAATGGCAAACCACCTCATAAAAAGTCTGCCGTGAAAACATTGTGAAAGCAACGTCCCCCCAGAGCCGAAACCGACTGGTTCTAGCACAGGGGACTACCTTTACCTTTACCTTGATGTTACTTGCCCTGAGCCCCCTTGTGGGAAGGGTGGGATCCAAATCGAATAATAACATATAAATATCTGACTATTCATTTTCACGAACATATATCGCTTGATCCTGGTCAAAGGGATTTCAATTTCCCACGAGTCTCAGATATTGAAGGGGAGGGAGAGAAGTGACCAAACGGCATTTGCAGCTCATTCATAAATAATTAATACTTCCACCTTGTATATATTTTGAAGATTAAAGCTATTAAGCGGACGACCTTTAGTGTTCTGTTGTCGGTGCTTTTCTACTACTGTCTTCCGATGAGGTTTCTCTAAATGCTTGACAGAGGAGATAATTGCCTCTTTCTTTTTTTTTAATTGCACTATTTCAGCGTGGTCATAGTGAGCTGTAGCTGTTGATGAAAATAAACGTTACTCAGCGTTTCCCTCGTGCTTGAACATGTTCCTCGCGCATCGTCTCAGTAATTTTTTTCACACTCTTTTAAAGTAGGTTAATATGTATTGCAGGTCAAAGCTGAGAGAGGTAGGCCACTGTCACAGTTTAATCCCACCCTTCTCCTAATGAGCCCCTGTCTGGTTTGTCCCTCTTCCGTTTAAATTCTCACAAGCCTTCCACCCAGTGAGGAGAGCTGAGACACAGAGAGAGAGAGAGAGACAAAGGGAGACAGACTCATGATCACCTGCTACATGGGAACTGGAATCATTCTTCTGACAATCTAATCACAACACCACCTCCCACCGAACGAATGCAGCGCTAGGAATGTTCCGGTTCACAGCTCAAGCGGCGTTAGCTATTACTTTACCATGAGCAACTCACTCAAAGCCATCTCACAAACTCACCTGCAAATCTTTGACAACAGGCAGGAGCTTTGCGGCACCGGACCAACCGGGTTTTTTCACAATGTAACCTTTCGCAGGCTTATTAGATCCCAGGAAATGGGACTTGTCGCTCGGCGGTTCCCGCCAGTCGCAGAACTTCAGCTGGGCATTAAAAACTAGGATAGAAATATCCTCTGGAGGTCATTTTGTACAGGATATGAAAGGTGGAAGATGAGTTTTGGTTCTCTTTAAGATCTGCTGCTGATAGCCTGGCAAGATGCAACCCTTAAAAGGCACAACGGCATGTGTGATCCCATTTGTTCAAGGCTGCAGAGATATTAAAAGATGCATCCTCTGTTTTCCAGGGTACGGAGACTATTGTTTCGCATTCTTAGATTCTTTCTCCCCACCCCTCCTTTAGCCCCGCACAAAAAGGGTTGCCAGCCTCCAGGCAAAGCCTAGAGATCTCCCACGTTGACAACTGTTCTCCAGCTAGCAGGAATCAGCTCTCCTGGAGAAAATGGCTGCTTGGAAGGGTGGATTCTATGGCATTGGCTCATGCTGAGGCCCAGGCCTTGAATTCAGCAGGAGCTCACAGGAGCACAGTTCCAGAACCTCTCTGATGTTTCCCCCATCCCCCTCCTTCCCCCACCTACCTTGTCCATTGAATACTAGGTGCAGCTGCATAAGAATCCCTGGATCAGTCAGCCACTGGGAGCTTTGCCATGCCCCAGCAGCCCTCATTAACCCCCGGAGAAGCCCGTACCACCCTTTCTCCACCTCTTATGTGATTTTGGGTGCTGGGTGGCTTGCTGGCCCTTTGACTGTTGGGGGGGCAGCCAAGGAGAGCCCCAGGTGAGTGAGGCCTGCTTGGGTTGGCTGGATCACTAGCCATCCCACGCAGGCCTCGCTTGCCTGGGGCTCTCCATTCTTGTGTCAGATTGCTTTTGGCTGGTGGGAGGGGCAGCATACGCTAATGAGTTCTGCTAATAAGCTCCACCACCTGCTTTGCTACAAAATGACCCCTGTTGAGGCCCTTCCCCTTCCCAAATCCTCCCCTCTTCTGGAACCACTCCAAACTCTCCAGATATTTTCCCAACACAGACCTGGCAACCCTACCCACAAGGGCTGTGTGTTGAGTAGCAACATCCAACTGGAAATGAAAACTGGGTTAGAAACCTGCACCTAAGGTAGAGTATGATAATGACCCCAGAATGTGTGGAAGATGGAGGGATAACATTAGGATTAGAATCAGAAGAGAAATGACATCGTTCCAGCCTAGAACACAAAAACAGGAAGAAGAAGAAGAAGAAGAAGAAGAAGAAGAAGATGATGATTATGATGATGATATTGGATTTATACCCCCCCTCCACTCTGAATCACAGAGCCTCAGAGTGGCTCACAATCTCCTTTATCTTCCTCCCCCACAACAGACACCCTGTGAGGTGGGTGGGGCTGAGGGGGCTCTCACAGCAGCTGTCCTTTCAAGGACAACTCCTGCGAGAGCTATGGCCGACCCAAGGCCATTGCAGCAGGTGCAAGTGGAGGAGTGGGGAATCAAACCCAGTTCTCCCAGATAAGAGTCCGCACACTTCACCACTACACCAAACTGGCTCTCCACACCTCCACTCTGAAGAGTCTCAGAGCGGCTCACAATCTCCTTTCCCTTCCTCCCCCACAACAGACACCCTGTGAGGTGGGTGGGGCTGAGGACAACTCCTGCGAGAGCTCTGGCCGACCCAAGGCCATCCCGGCAGCTGCAAGTGGAGGAGTGGGGAATCAAACCTGGTTCTCCCAGATAAGAGCCCGCACACTTCACCACTACACCAAACTGTCTCAGCAAGTAGAGAGAAACTGCAGGGCAGAGCTTCTGAAACCCACACGGAGAATATCATTCTACCTATTCAAGAGTTCCTTTTGAAGTAACACAGCTTGCAGCAGGTGCTCTGTGCAAAGGCTATACACATATATACAAATATTTGATCATGAATAATTATGCGAGCAGAGATAGAGTGCGTTTCATATTCACGAGAGAGCTTCACAGGGAACTGGCTTTTAGGGGACTAACTGCTCGGTTATATATTGGAGTTACATCCTTCTAGGCATGCTGACTTCAATGGGTTAAGAAGGGTATGGCCAGGGCTTTTTTTCTTTTTTGTAGCAGGAACTCCTTTGCATATTAGGCCACGCACCCCTGATGTAGCCAATCCTGCAAGAGTTTACAGGGCTTTTAGTACAGGGCCTACTGTGAGCTCTTGGAGGACTGGTTACAACAGTGGGGCGTGGCCTAAAATGCAAAGACTGTTCCTGCTACAAAAAAGCTACGGGGA